>NC_060127.1:117002107-117307420 GCF_021461395.2 Schistocerca americana
TCTTTGTTGCAGTATGCAGTAAGAATATTTTTTTTTCTTGTTTTACATATGCCCACAAAAATATGTGAAGGTAGAAACAGTAAGTTGGAAAGATTTTTCACAAATAACAAATTAGGTTGTTAGATGGGAGAACATGTCCCATGGTAAACATTGACTAAAGATGACTTCATCTGTTGGCTAATTTCTGGAAATTGTAAAATATTGTCTTTCTGTTTCATTTTTGTTTGCATTTTGTAGAAATGTTTCACATGCATTCTAACTGCTTGTTATCAAAATCAATTATAACCAAAAACATTTTTTCATTATGTAAGTGCAGAATGCACTTGTCGAGTGATAAGCCCACTAAAATCAGTGGATCAGAAATGTTAGATAGTAGTGCAGGTGAAAATTCATTTAAGCAGACATGGTAGCTGCATACTGCAACAGTAACTCCTTCTGTTGTGTCTCATAAGTATTATTTCAACTCTCATTCATCTCAGATCATCTATACTGCATAAGTGTTCACAATATTTTCATACAATCTAATGTGTGACTGGAAGAAACATAGCGTAATTGACTGTAGTAATTAAAAAAATTCGTTGTTTAAAGCTGTGCGTATAATTTTGTGAAAGATTTTTTCCATGTATGTGTCAGCTGTATGGAATATTGAATAATAGCTTCCTTCAAACAGAGAAGAAAGATATATATTCCACTAAGTTTCTGTTAACATAGGACATATTTCTACAAAATTATATACATAAACATATATACAGATATATCTGAAAAATACCTTATTGTATGTGGTACTGCTAACATAAATATATTTTTAAGTACCGTAGCATGTTACTAAATATGTATAAAAGAGAATTGTGTTTTATATGGAAACTAAGTATAAATTCTTGCAAAAAAGAAAGAAATTACATGGCTCCTCCATTTCATTCCATGGCTGAGTCTCTTTGTACATGAACGCTCACTAGTAATATTATGGATTCATAAATGGGACACACTGAAACCATCTGATAGTCACAATAGTTCTCAATGCTCACTTTTATTTTATGTTTTCTCCAACCATATTTTTCCTGAAAGCCATGGTAAAATGGCAAACTACTACTCTGTATTAATCTGTAACCACATGAGAAACAGTTATTACATGACTTGTATTATACTGTTAGTAATGGCAATATGCATTAAATACATAAAATATCTGCATGCCTTGCTTCATCAGTTTGCTTCTATGTTATACAATGCAAAGTATGTCTTTCATTTTCCAGTACTAAAGCAATTATCATTGTTTGTAGATTAAAATGTAGAACTGCACATGATATTCCCATAATTAATTTTGTTTTCTCATACTGTACACTAATCATTTGTTAATTTTTAATATGTATCCTTATTTTACCTATTACGCTGCAGGCACGTGTAATTACATTCATACTTCAAAAACTGATGCATGGTAGAGAATTCCTGGTAAAAGTTTTCTTTGCCTCCAGTCATTTATATGCACCTCTACTGCGTATAAAAAACACAGAAAATTAAATTTTTGAACTAATATATGAACTTTAATTTTGGAATTAAATAGCATACACATCTTCATGAGTGCATTATTTGCCATAACATATGATAGACACTTCTAATTCAGTTGCCAAGCATTTTGTGTTTTATTTTGCATTCCAGTGTGTTCCATTTTTCAGTGTCGGTGCAGCTCTATCAAAGCTGTTAGCACAATCTGCTGAGAGAAATCCTGTAAAATATACTATTAGCATAAAAAATTCCCAAAATAGATGTGCACATTCATGTGAATAATGCTACGTGGAAATTGAAGGTGTTCAGATTACAGCCCTGTGAAACTGGATGCTTGATGAGTACAGTAAATGAAATAAACTTCTTTGTTTCCTTGTAGTCCTACCCTCCCACTTCTCTGCCCACCCACCCCTTCCAATAAATCTAATCCGTATTTTGAAAAATCACCTTAATTAGGAAAAGAGCATCCTGCTGTGACCAATTGCCTAAAGCAGTAAAAAAAATTGGAGCTCTGAAGAAGTAGACTGACATGAAGTTTTTAATAAAAAATATATTTGAATTACCAATACCAATAAGGAAGGAACAGCTAAATCTAGATGGCAGGAAGATGCAGGACAGTGGAATGAAACAGACATTCATTAGCAGATGGAAAATAACCCCATAAACCATGCATTTATGTTCAGTTTGTATCCCTTCTGATAATCTTTAATCTTTCACACATTTGATGAATTTGATTGTTTCTGGATAAGGGTTGTGCCCATATTTGGTGCAGCTTATCTGAGAAAATACGTTACGAATTCATGTTCATTTTTCAAAATTCAGTAGCACAGACTGGAAGTTGTGCAGTAAGAGGTCAGCTTGGACAAATTGTCCAACAGAAAGAAGCAAAGCTATTAGGAAATTCTCAGCAACAATTCTCATCTTCTCCCAATACAGGAAGTGTGAAAGTATCACTTTGGTAGATAGTTTCACCAAAATTCATTGAACTAGGCCCCAGATAATCAGATACAGTTAATTTAGAGGGACTTCATGTACTTTCATTTCATTTGCTGCTGCTGTTTAACTGCGTCCTTTAAAGAAGCATTCATTTATTGAGCCAAATGAATGACATACTGTCTAAGCCATGTCTCATTTACCACAACTACATAGATCAAAAAGGTTTGTTTTAATCCCACAATGGTGCTGTTAAAATATTTGCAGGAAAGTTCCGTCATTATAAGTTAATATTATTTCTTCATCTACATGTCTTCATTTCAGATGTAAATTACAAAAATTCCTTTTGAGTTTATCTGACCCTAAGCTAGATTTGGTTCTGGTATGACAGAAAAATGTTAATAATTTATTGTGTAATTAATTTTATTTGTCTTTTACAGTTTTGCCTAAATTTTATTTAGTGAATGGTCACTCATGGAATCTTACCGGCATTCTTAGACATTATATATTTTTATTTAATGTTAGTTACTTAATTTGTTGTTAGACATCTTACATTTAGTTATTACTGCCAAAGTTTTTACATGTGCTACTTTTCTGATCAAAATTCCAATATTGTCACGCATTTTCCCCAAGAGTCATATGATGTTAATGAAAGCGTGCTTCTGAGTATATAATGTTTCATTAATTCCCCGTGCTTTTATTGATTCATTTCTTTTCAACTATGTCTACATTAATGCAGTTAGTGGAACCTATATATAAAAAATCCAGTGAACTCTTGATGAATAAGTACAAAACTTTCCTTTGAACTAATTGTGTAATTGTTTCAGGGTTTGTAAAGTTTTGTTCCTTATCTGTAAATAATGATTGAAGTGCTATATAGAAATATATCCAATCTTAAAATGTTCAGATTTTTTATTTATTTTTGGATTGAAACAGCATTCTCTACAAGTAAGAAACATAAATTGGATTTTTATTACACTGTCATCATGGAACAAATCAGAGTTGGGTATGTGATTATTAAAATATACAAGAAATATCTCATTACAATGAGTGATGCAAACTCTCCAGAAAATTATGTACTAAGTCAGCAAAATACAGAGTATTTGTGGCTAAATTTTCAAGACAATAAAACAGCAATGTTTTGCATTGTAATATTTGTTAGATAGTTAATTCCATGTTCTGCTAATCATTGGCAGGATTTATATGTAGTATTATTATGTAAAAAAAAGTCAGTATCCAAACTAAAGTGACAACGTTCTCAGCAAGTCAGTGACAAACCTCTCAGCAGACTGTGCATTGGGCTTTTAGAATGATAGAAAAACAAAAGAATCTGTCAATTTTCTTATAAAATCCCACATCATGTACTGCACTTCTTGTGTAGATAAGAACATGTATTGTAAAAAAATGTAATCATAAAATAAATAAAAAAAGCAAACTAAGTGTCTTACGAAAGGACACAGCATCTGTATTGTCACATATCTGGTGTTGATGCTGTGTACAAACAACCCATTGTGCTATTGTTGTCTGTTTAATATTGCTGTGATGACTGTCTATTGATTGTTAAGAAAAAAGTAAGCATTCTACTTTATAAAGGAATAGTAACATCTGTGTTTTGAAGGAAAAGACTTTTTACTAAAAAAAAAAAAAAGTGTGTGTACTGTTTTGGTAGATATATAGGTAAATTTATACATACATTTACCTGGCCACACGCACACAGATATGCACATATGCCAAAGGATAAGACAAATACATACTTGTCTGACCCTTTGCAACACTAAAAGTATTGTAAACTGTCTGTATGAATAATAAATGTAGTGAACATATAACATTTTCTACAAACTTCTCAAAAATGAATGGAAATGTATCTTTGTATTTAAAACAGTGCTGAAAGAAACCTTTCTTTTCTATGCTGATCGTGTTGCAACTGCTGAAAAAGGCATTTAACAGTCATGCAGATGTGCAAATGAAATTGACCCCTCTCCTTTTAAGTTGTCTGTAACCTGCGGATCCATCTGCATCTTTGTCATTCATTAAGATCCACAATCAAACAAAAGCTTACAGCTAATACTTCTAGCAGGAAAAAAAAGTGACAACTTTTGTGTGTACGTTTTGAATGTGATGTGAAATAAAAATCTATTTAGATAAATTCTGTTGCTTACTTCAAGACCTTTTCCTTTTGAGCCCACACATTGCTCCGTAACTGTAATTTTCCTCAACTTCCCTTTCGCTAGATTCATAGTCAGCACCGATGCTGTTAAAATGCTAGAATGTCAACAATACCAAGGAACATGAAGAAGCACAAGTCAATACTCTGACTAAGGAAATTTTAGTATTATATTTTATTGTATATATATTGCGCCTTTGAATCATACATTGTATAGCGGTACATAGTCATACAGGACAAATAAAAGAACTGCAATAAATTTTGAACAGAAACTATTCTATGGTTTACAGTATATAGCAACATAGGTCTACCATACGGAAAAACAGTCCACAAATACAGAAATATATTTTACACATATACATCTCTTACTTTTAGTATTGATTATAAATATACACATACATATATGTATAACAGTCCACATATGCATACAATTCACAAATAAATTTATTCATACACATTACTTATTTGGCCTTAACATTATAATCCATTTAAATTTTTTCAGGTATTTACATAGCAGATAAAAATTCATCAACACTATACTAGAAATCCTGTAGAAATTAGTCATTCACTGTAGTTTCGAATTTATGCAAGCCACTTACTGCCATAATTTTTGTAGGTAGTTTGTTGTACAATTTTTTTTCCTGCTTTTAGGGATCCTTTTTGTTTTAGTCTTGTCTGCTCAAACTGCATGTGTAAATCTGTGTAAATTTGTGTTGTATGGATATGTGTGTGTGTGTGTGTGTGTGTGTGTGTGTGTGTGTGTGTGTGTGTGTGTGTGTGTGTGTTTGTGTGTGTGTTTTAAGATATATAGGTGTGATAATAGAAGAATGCAAAACTTTTTAAATGAAGGTTTGCAGGAAGATTGGGTTGCTGTGCCTTCTGTGGCTCTTATAATTCTTTTTGTGCAATCAGTTGAGCACAATACAATGAAGTGCCACCTGAGAATCTCCTACATACCATAAGGACTAGAATCAGGCTCCGGTAGAATGAAAACATGCATCAGTCTTATGAAATTAAAGAGAAACATTATGCTGCAGTGGTACATAATCTCCCATCATGTCCTCAATATCAAAATCTCAAAAACAGTACATACAATGGCATGTCTGATTTTATCATGGGAGATTCTGGCAACATTCTTTCTGCCTCATCATGATCCCAGCTTTGTTCTGAGACTGCAGCAGGCAGGAAGATGTGAACCACATTTTCTTCATACGTAATAGAAGATGTCATGAAACCAAAACATGTATGTGATGTTCTCTGGCAATACATTACCAATGAACATCCAAACTTCTTCAGCAACAGAAGACCTAAAGGTTTATAAACTAAATTTCAGTTTTACTGCAGAAGGACAAATAAGAATCTATGAAAAGCAGTTTTTGTATGTTATAATATTAAGTGAATAAATATGATTTGTATTATCAAACCTCCTTTCATATTAATGAAAGAATTTTAATTTTCTTGTATCATAGACTTCATTTCAAGTTAAATAAATGCACATGATAACTGTTGTTCCTTAATGATTTCAGACTGTTACACATTTGAATGTCAAAATATCATTCTGAGGTTGGCTGTATGGATGGTATCCAAAACACATAAATAAATTTTTAAAAAATCAGAGCTGAATTCTAAGATAGTGATGTTATTTTGATGGTATCCCCCCCTGAAAATACCATCTACCAAGCAACTTTTTCAGGCAACCCAAGTTATAAAATCACTTAATCAAAACTGAGGTCTAAAGAAAGGATGAGGAAATTCTTCTCATTCCTTTGCATTTTTCCAGGGTGCAACATCTGGTTGTTGGTATGCTTCTTTCACATTTTTTGTTCTTAGACATCACAGCTGTTGACATTTACCCTCTTCTTCTCTTCCTTAATCTTGCCGAGCTATCATTTTTTGGGAAATACACAATGCAACATTCATCCTGGGTCATACTAGAGAGCCATCTTTATATTTCAAGTGTTCACTGTTGTCGTACTAGACGAAACATTATTGCTGCATCTTGACAGACTTTGATACATCACCTAAGTACTTTCTGGCATTAAGGTCACCACTCCTGTCTCAGTTGTGTTACTACACACAGACACACAAAATTTTTGTCCCCCATATTTCCCTCCAGTACTAAACTGGTGATCCCTTGATTCAAATGGCTCTGAGCACTATGGGACTTAACATCTATGGTCATCAGTCCCCTAGAACTTAGAACTACTTAAACCTAACTAACCTAAGGACATCACACAACACCCAGCCATCACGAGGCAGAGAAAATCCCTGACCCCACCGGGAATCGAACCCGAGAACCCGGGCGTGGGAAGCGAGAACGCTACCGCATGACCACGAGATGCGGGCAGTGATCCCTTGATGTCTCAGAATGTCACCCATCAACTGACCCCTTCTTCTAGTCAGATTGTGTCCCAAATTTCATTTATTCCCAGTTTGATTCAGTACCTCCTCATTAGTTATGTGATCTACCTGGCTAATCTTCAGCATTCTTCTGTAGTTCCATACTTCAAAAGCTTCCATTCTCTTCTTGTCTAAACAGTTAATCATCCATGTTTCACTTCCATCCATGGCTACATTCCATACTAATACTTTCAGAAAAGATTTTCAGACACTTAAATCTGTATTTGATGTTAACAAATTTCTTTTCTGCAACAACACTTTTCTTGTTATCACGAGTCTATATTTTATATACTCAACTTTGGGCATCATCAGTTATTTTACTACCAATAAAAAAGCTTTTCTACTACTTTTAGTTTCACAGTTACTAATCTAATACCCTCTGTATCACCTGATTTAATTCAACTTAATTCCATTATCCTTGTTTTGATTTTATTGATATTATCTTATATCCTTCTTTCAAGAGGGTGCCCATTCCATTCAGCTTCTCCTCCAACTCCTTTGGTGTCTCTGACAGAATTACAGTGGCATTGGCAAACAGTTTTTATGTCTCCTCCCTGTAGTTTAATTCCTGCTCCAATTTTTCTTTGGTTTCCTTTACTGCTTATTCAGTGTACAGATTGAATAAAAATCACGAATAGGCTACAACTCTGTCTACTCCCTTTTCAATAACTGCTTGCCTTTCATATACTTTGACTCTTATAACTGCTGTCTGGTTTCTGTACAAGTTGTAAATAGCCTTTTTCTCCCTGTATTTTATGCCTGCTACATTGAGAGTGTTCTAGCCTACATTGTCAAAAACTTTCTCTAAGTGTACAAATGCTATATCTTCTATGCAAAGTCAGAGTTAGTATTGCCTCATATGTCCTTACATTTCCCCAGAATTCAAACTGATCTTTCCCAAGGTTGGCTTCTACAAGTTTTTCCATTCCTCTGTAAGGAACTTGTGTTAGTATTTTGTAACCATGACTTATTAAACTGATAATTTTCACACCTGTCAGCACCTGCTTTCCTGGGAATTGGAGTTATCAATTTTTTTAAACTCTGAGGGTATTTTGCCTGTCTTATACATATTGCTCACCAGATGGGAGATTTTTGTCATGGCTCTCAAAAGGCTATAGTATCCTGATAGAATGTCATCTACTCCTGGGGCCTTGATCGACTTAGGTCTTTCAGTATTCTGTCAAATTCCTCTCGCAGTAACGTATCTCCCATCTCATATTCATCTGTACACCATTTCAATTCTACAATGCTTACTTCAACTTCATCTTCCTTGCATAGACCCCCTATACACTCCTTCCACGATTCAGCTTTTGCTTCCTTGCTTAGAACTGTTTTGCCATCTGAGCTCTTGATATTCATATAGCTGCTTGTCTTGTGTCCAAAGGCCTATTTAATTTTACTGTAGGCAGTATCAACCTTTCCCCTAGTCAAATACGCTTCTAAATCATTGCATTTGCTATCTAGCCACTCCTGCTTATCCATTTTGCACTTCCTCTCAGTCTCATTTTTTCTTGTCACCTGCTTCATTTGTGGCATTTTTATATTTCCTCTTTTCATCAGCTAAATATCTAAGGATTTCTGCTATGCCTTGTCTTTTTACCTATTTGATCCTCTGCTGCCTTAACTATTTCTTGTCTACCATTACTTCATAAATCTGCTCCTTGAAACCAACGGCTCCAACTGCCAGAGACTTTGGACATGTGTAAGAGTTGCATTTGCATGAGTGTGGGCATGTGTGTATGTTGTCTATTTTTGACAAAAGCCTTGTTGGCCAAAAGCTAACTTCCCGCCAGTGTTTTTGTTGTGCCTTTCTTTGCCTCAGCATCTCCGCTTTATGGTGAGTAGCAACTATCCTTTTCATTATATTGTTACAGTCCATCCTGGATTTTCCATTGTTTGAATAGTCACTCTGTCATTTATTTGAGATAAAATGTAGTTCATTCACATTGGACTGGAGTAATGCTTGTGGTAGATGCAAGATCAGGAATAGTGAATCACAGGTACAATGATGGAATGACCCGTCATCTGAACCAGGAACCTCTAAAAAAGTTTTTCAAGACAGTCGTGTTAAGTACTTATGGGCCACTTTGGGTAGGATTCTAGAAAGGTGCACCAATGTCCAGAATTGGTAGTTTTCAAAGAAAAGACATTGAAATGGGAAATAGACTTGTTGCACACCCAAATTACTTGTGCATGCAACAAAATATATGTCCCTACTGAATTATTGGTTTGGTCTTTAATGATAGTAGGCATTAAACTTTATTTTTGATATATGGATTGATTTGCATATGAGTCTTGTAAGTATAATAGAGGCTGTGTTACCATTAGGTAATTACACTAGTCTTATGTTGCACAGAGTGCTGTACATTGCTCTTGAACTAGTTCATTCACTTGATGGCAGCTAAACAGCAGAACAGATGGTATCACTTTTATACATCAAAGACTGCAAAGTTATCTTCACTCATCCATTTAAACTTCAAGAACGTGGACTCCATGTCTAAGGCACCACCTTTGCAACTGATTCATTGCTCACGCCACTGTGTTGTTAGTCAGCAGTAGCATCTGGACCATGTCAAACACTCGTGGAGTTTTTTGTGTACACTTTTCAGCTAAAAGTTTTACTACAACATCAGTTATCTCTCAGACGGAATAACAATCCAAGTAGATGGAAAAACACATCTCAAGATTGCCTGTAGAGATCCATGCAATACATGAAGGGCATGTACCTTGTCCATCAAACATAGAGCTCAGAGTAAAGATGTATGTGACTGTGATTAGTTTGTAAACATCAGATCACATACTGTGGGAAAGTATTACTCAACAGGTGTGGAGTCTACCTGCTGGAGAGCATTTGTAATCTCCATAGAGCAAGGAGGAATGAAGAATCTCTGGTACCATGGAAGAATTCTGGCCCCAAGCAAGATGAATATGATGTATATAAGAGATCGTTGTTATGTACTATTCACAGATGGAATGTTAACAAGACGCCTTTGGGACAGTAATATTAGTTGGTTCCTATGTAATGAGTAGTCTTATTGTAAACGTTTGTGACAATATACAGAGTCAATTGGAACCAATGCACACATTATTTAAGTGGAACAGCAGTGCTTCATATTACAACCACTTCACTTATAAAAATCTGGATGGAAGAAAGAAGTGCAATGCCAAGGAAGAATAGGGCACAGCATAACTGGACCCTGAGGTAAATCACAAGAGTTGCAAGGCTGAATATTTACACCAATCTAATAAGCAAGTGTTAAGGCAGTGAAGTTAGGTGCAGCTGCATAGAATAATAAGTCAAGGGTGAATGTTTCTCAAGCAGTCAAAACATCGCCACACTAGTTAAATGCAGCAGTCATCACTTACCAATAAGCATTCCACATGGTGATTGTATGGTTTTAAGTGGAAAGTGGCAGACAAAAAATGGATTGAAAGGAAGCAATTCTGTAATAAATCAGCAAAGAGAAGATGTATTGCCAAGAACAACAGGAAACATAAACAGCAACATCAGTGCACCTGAACTAAGGGCATCTGTCTAAACCAATGAAACATACTGCTGTAGATGACCTGCAAAAAGTGAGCACACACCCAGCGATGTCCAGCCAGCATGCAGTTGTCAGCAACTGATCCAACGTCAGCATACAGTTTACACCATTGTGACACCAGGTTGCAGCACGAAGTCTGCACATCGAAGTCTTGAGACATATTCAAGATTTGCATACAGATGTTGACAACAGAATGTAAGTGGGTAAAAGATCAAATGTCAGATACACAAACACACAGAAATTTAGAACAGAGAAGTGACAACAGAGATTCCGTATATTCACATGACATACATTCAGGTTTGGAGGAAACAATGCAAGCATTGTAACTTCAAAAATTTCAGAAAACTTTGTGCACTTTAGGAAATGGGCAGTTTTCCAGGGGGGGGAGTCACTAACAACACCAATGAGTTTCAAAGGCTATGGGATGAATTGCCAGAAACTAGAAGGGAATTAACAGAAAGTCAAGTTAAAGTTAAATCTTTTCATGCAACAACACTATTAGAGGAATTACAGTTGGGAAGCGGAATGAACTTTTATAATCATTTTACAAAGTTTAAACCAGATGGGCAAGTACATCCAATGTCCTTACTGTGAGTGTCTTCTGGGTCAGTACCACAAAAGTGGGAAGACTCCAGAAAGATGGATTCGTTTTGGAGAGAAAAATAAATTAGACTCAAATGGAGTTTAGATTTATTTTGGAGATTAAAGAAAATTAAATTCAAGTGGAGTTGAGATTTGTTTTGGAGAGTAAAGAAAATTAAACTCAAATGAAGTTTAGATTTATTTTGGAGAGTAAAGAAAATTACACTCAAATGTAGACTGTGTATACCAAAGTCTGTAGAACTCAATTTAATTGCATTTATTCATCAAGGATATGGACACTTTGAGGCACAAAAATTTGTCCAACATGCAAAAATTTACTACTTTAAGAACTTAAGAAAAAAGTCCTGTCTGTACTACACAGACACAAAACTTGCCAAAAGCAGAAAGGCAATAATCAATCGATAATGTATAAGTTACACCCAACAACACCTAAAGTCTTGCATGACCTCACTGCTGCTGATTTCCTTGGCCAATTACCAATGAGTAGAGGAGGAGTAACTTAAATATTTATACTAGTGGATTGTTGTTCTAAGTATATTAAACTCTATCCTATGAAGCATGCCAACATAGAAATGGTGATTAGATGTAGACGGAAATATTTCTTGGAGATAGGAAAGGCACATTGACAGACATTGGTCAACAGTGTGTGAGTAAAGCCTTTAAAGAGTTTTTAGCATGAGAAAATTGCTACTCACAATATAGCGAAAATGCTGAGTTGCAGACAGGCACAACAAAATGGCTGACACAATATAAACTTTTGGCCAACAAGGCCTTTGTCCAAAATAGACAACAGACAGACAGATGTGTGTACACACACACACACACACACACACACACACACACACACATAGCATCTCCACTATATGGTGAGTAGCAACCTTCCTTTTCATGATACTGTTACATTCCATCCAGGGTTTTCCACAGTCTGATTTTAGCATGGGAAAATGTTAGACACATTCCTATCTCGAAATACCACCCACAAAGTAATCTCTGTGAATGTATCATGAAAGAAATTAGTAGTTCTTGTAGGACATACTGTTCAAACAGACATACAACATGGGCATAGAAAATACTTGAATTCCAAATAATACTTAATGAACTTCCAGATTTATCTACTGGTTTATCTCCTGTCAAAATACTGCAAGGTAAGTTCATAGGTGAATAACTGTTAAAACTCATTAAATGACCAGAAAATGATAATAATGTACACAAAGACAACTTAGATGATGTTGGAAAAGAAAATTTTCAATAGGCAGCAGATAATCGGCTGCATAAATATAATAAAAAAGCTATGAGACCTAACTTTCATGTGGGCAACTTGATACTAATTAAGGAAGTACACCAGAGCTCAAATTTGAAGAAAGAAACACAGAAGTTTTTCCCTCAATATAGTGGTCCTTAAAAAGTTTTAAATGTGCCACATCCCAAAGCAGTTTTCCTGGTCAATCCAGCTGATGACTGTTGTATTTAGCTAGTGTGGTGATGTTTTGACTGCTTAAGCAATGTCTGTTCTAGACCTATTATTCCATGCAGCTACACCTAACACTGGTGCCTTAATAAACACTTATTACACTGGAACAATATTTTGCTCCAGTCTAATAAGTGTTTATTAAGGCAGCAATGGAACAATATTATGCATCCCCATGAACCATGGACTTTGACATTGGTGGGGAGACTTGCATGCCTCAGCGATACGGATAGCCGTACCATAGGTGCAACCACAACGGAGTGGTATCTGTTGAGAGGCCAGACAAATTTATGGTTCCTGGAGGGGCAGCACCCTTTTCAATAGTTGCTGGGGCAACAGTCTGGATGATTGATTGATTTGGCCTTGTAACCTTAACCAAAATGGCCTTGCTGTGCTGGTACTGTCAACGGCTGAAAGCAAGGGGAAACTATAGCCAAGGGCATGCAGCGTTACTATATGGTTAAATGATGATGGCGTCCTCTTGTGTAAAATATTCTGGAAGTAAAATAGTCCCCCATTCAGATCTCTGGCCGGGGACTACTTGGGAGGACGTCATTATCAGGAGAAAGAAAACTGGCGTCATGCAGATCGGAGGGTGGAATGTCAGATCCCTTAATCAGACAGGTAGATTAGAAAATTTAAGAAAGGAAATGAATAGGTTAAAGTTAGATATAGAGGGAATTAGTGAAGCTCAGTGATAGAAGGAACAAGACTTCTAGTCAGGTGAATACAGGGTCAGAAACACAAAATCAAATAGGAGCAATGCAGGTGTTGGTTTAATAATGAATAAAAAAATAGGAGCACAGATAAGCTACTATGAACAGCATAGTGAATGCATTATTGTAGGCAAGATAGACATGAAGCCCATGCCTACCACAGTAATACAAGTTTATATACCAGCTAGCTCCACAGATGATGAAGAGACTGAAGAAATGTAAGATGCAATAAAAGAAATTATTCAGATAATTAAGGGAGACAAAAATTTAATAGTCATCGGGGAATGTAATTTTATAGTTGGGAAAGGAACAGATGGAAAAGTAGTTAGTGAATATGGACTGGGAGTAATGAATGAAAGAGGAAGTCACCTGGTAGATTATTGCGCAGAGCATAACTTATTCATAGTTAACACTTGCGCCATAGGGTGGTGGGGTTTCGGGTTCCACTGAATAGGTCAGGAGTTCACGACACTCAGCTGGCGGCTACACGGGGAGCGGAGGCTGTGCGGTGTGGACTGGGCGGTTTTTAGGTTAGAAGGCCTCGGGAAAGTACGAGGTGGGCTGCAATCTCAAAGGGTGCATGGCAAATACAGGACGTGCTTGGATCAAGGAACAGTCGGAATTGTAGTTGTAAATTGTTGTAGTTGTGCTGGGAAAGTCCCTGAGCTTCAAGCGCTAATAGAAAGCACAGAAGCTGAAATCATTATAGGTACAGAAAGCTGGCTAAAGCCTGAAATAAGTTTTGCAGAAATTTTTACAAACTCTCAGATGGTGTTCAGGAAAGATAGATTAGACAGAATTGGTGGTGGAGTGTTTGTGTCTGTCAGTAGTGGTTTATCTTGTAGTGAAGTTGAAGTAGATACTCCATGCGAATTGGTATGGGTGGAGGTTATACTTAACAGCCGAACTAAGTTAATAATTTGCTCCTTCTACCGACTCCCAGACTCCGATGATATAGTTGCTGAAGAGTTCAGAGAAAATTTGAGTCTCGTAACAAATAAATACCCCACTCATATGGTTATAGTTGGTGGGGACTTCAGCCTTCCCTTGATATGTTGGCAAAAATACTTGTTCAAAACTGGTGGTAGGCAGAAAACATCTTCTGAGATTGTCCTAAATGCTTTCTCCGAAAAGTATTTCGAGCAGTTAGTTCATGAACCCACGTGAATTGTAAATGGTTGCGAAAACACACTTGACCTCTTAGACACAAACAATCCAGAGCTAATAGAGAGCATCATGACTGATACAGGGATTAGTGATCACAAGGTCATTGTAGGTAGGCTCAATACTGTTTCTTCCAAATCCACCAGAAACAAACGCAAAATAATTTTATTTAAAAAAGCAGATAAAGTGTCACTCGAAGCCTTCCTAAGAGACAATCTCCATTCCTTCCAAACTGACTATGCAAATGTAGACGAGATGTGGCTCAAATACAAAGATATAGTAGCAACAGCAATTGAGAGATTCATATCTCATAAAATGGTAAGAGATGGAACTGATCCCCCATGGTACACAAAACAGGTCCGAACGCTGTTGCAGAGGCAACAGAAAAAGCATGCGAAGTTCACCAGAACACGAAATCCCGAATATTGGATAAAGTTTACAGACGTGGGAAATTTGGCATGGACTTCAATGCGAGATGCCTTTAATAGGTTCCACAACAATACATTGTCTCGAAATTTGGTAGAAAATCCAAAGAAATTCTGGTCGTATGTAAAGTACACAAGCAGCGAGACACAGTCAATACCTTCGCTGCGCAGTGCCGATGGTACTGTTACCGACAGCTGTGCCGCTAAAGCGGAGTTATTGAATGTGGTTTTCCGAAATTCCTTCACCAGGGAAGACAAATGGAATATTCCAGAATTTGAAACATGAACAGCTGCTAGCATGAGTTTCTTAGAAGTAGATACCTTAGGGGTTGCGAAGCAACTCAAATTGCTTGATACGGGCAAGTCTTCAGGTCCAGATTGTATACCGATTAGGTTCCTTTCAGATTACGCTGATACAATAGCTCCCTACTAAGCAATCATATACAACCGCTTGCTCACTGATAGATCTGTACCTACAGATTGGAAAATTGCGCAGGTCGCACCATTGTTTAAGAAGGGTAGTAGTAGTAATCCATCAAACTACAGACCTATATCATTGACGTCGGTTTGCAGTAGGATTTTGGAGCATATACTGTATTCAAACATTATGAATCACCTTGATACATCATCAGCATGGTTTCAGAAAACATCATTCTTGTGCAACGCAGCTAGCTCTTTATTCGCACGAAGTAATGGCCGCTATCGACAGGGGATCTCAAGTTGATTCTGTATTTCTAGATTTCCGGAAAGCTTTTCACACCGTTCCTCACAAGCAACTTCTTCAACCTGCGGGCCTATGGGGTATAGTCTCAGTTGTGCAACTGGATTCATGATTTCCTGTCAGGAAGGTCGCAGTTCATAGTAATAGACAGCAAATCATCGAGTAAAACTGAAGTGATAGCAGGTGTTCCCCAGGGAAGCGTCCTGGGACCTCTGCAGTTCCTGATCTATATAAATGACCTGGGTGACAATCTGAGCAGTTCTCTTAGGTTGTTCGCAGATGATGCTGTAATTTACCGTCCAGTAAGGTCATCCGAAGACCAGTATCAGTTGCAAAGCGATTTAGAAAAGATTGCTGTATGGTGTTGCAGGTGGCAGTTGACTCTAAATAACGAAAAGTGTGAGGTGATCCACATGAGTTCCAAAAGAAATACGTTGGAATTTGATTACTGGATCAATAGTACAATTCTCAAGGCTGTCAATTCAACTAAGTACCTGAGTGTTAAAATTACAAACAACTTCAGTTGGAAAGACCACATAGATAATATTGTGGGGAAGGCAAGCCAAAGGTTGCGTTTCATTGGCACGACACTTAGAAGATGCAACAAGTCCACTAAAGAGACAGCTTACACTACACTCATTCGTCCTCTGTTAGAATATTGATGCACGGTGTGGGATCCTTACCAGGTGGGATTGACGGAGGACATCGAAAGGGTGCAAAAAAGGGCAGCTCGTTTTTATATTATCACATAATAGGGGAGAGAGTGTGGCAGATATGATACGCAAGTTGGGATGGAAGTCATTAAAGCAAAGACATTTTTCGTCATGGCGAGATCTATTTACGAAATTTCAGTCAGCAACTTTCTCTTCTGAATGCGAAAATATTTTGTTGAGCCCAACCTACATAGGTAGGAATGATCATCAAAACAAAATAAGAGAAATCAGAGCTCAAACAGAAAGGTTTAGGTTTTCATTTTTCCTGTGCACTGTTTGGGAGTGGAATGGTAGAGAGATAGTATGATTGTGGTTCGATGAACCCTCTGCCAAGCACTTAAATGTGAATTGCAGAGTAATCATGTAGATGTAGATGTAGAACACTTGGCTTAAGAATAATGAAAGAAGGCTGTACACATGGAAGAGGCCTGGAGACACTGGAAGATTTCAGATAGACTATTTAATGGTATAACAGAGATTTAGGAACCAGATTTAAATTGTAAGACATTTCCAGCGGCAGACACGGACTCTAAACCACAAATTATTGATTATGAACTGTAAATTAAAACTGAAGATACTACAAAAAAGGTAGGAATTTAAGAAGATGGGACCTGGATAAACTGAAAGACCCAGAGGTTATAAAGAGTTTCAGAGAAAGTGTTAGGAAATGATTGACAAATACAGGGGAAATAAATACAGTAGAAGAAGAATGGGTAGCTTTGAGATATGAAATAGTGAAAGCAGCAGAAGATCAAGTAGGTAAAAAGACGAGGGCTAGTAGAAGAACAGAAGAGATATTGAATTTCACTGATGAAAGGAGAAATTATAAAAATGCAGTAAACAAAGCAGGCGAAAAGGAATACAAATGTCTCCAAAATGAGATCGACAGGAAGTGCAAAATGGCTAAGCAGGGATGGCTAGAGGACAAATGTAAGAATGTAGAGGTATATATCACTAGGGGTAAGGTAGATACTGCCTACAGGAAAATTAAAGAGATCTTTGTAGAAAAGAGAACCATCTATATGAATATCAAGGGCTCAGGTGGAAAACCAGTCCTAAGCAAAGGAAGGAAAGCAAAAAGGTGGTAGGAGTGTATAGAAGGTCTATACAAGGGTGATGTACTTGAGGGCAATATTATGGAAACAGAAGAGGATGTAGATGAAGATAAAATGGGAGACATGGTATGGATGAAGAATTTGAAAGAGCACCAAAAGACCTAACTACAAAAAGGTCCCAGGAGTAGACAACATTCCATTAGAACTACTGATAGCCTTGGGAGAGCCAGCGACAACAAAACTCTACCATCTGGTGAGCAAAATGTATGAGACAGGTGAAGTACCATCAGACTTCAAGAAAAATATAATAATTCCAATCCCAAAGAAGGCAGGTGTTGACAGGTGTGAAAATTATTGAACTATCAGTTTAGTAAGTCATGGCTGCAAAATACTAACGCAAATTCTTTACAGACGAATGGAAAAATTGGTAGAAGTTGACCTCAGGGAACATCAGTTTGGATTCCATAGAAATTTTGGAACATGCAAGGCAATACTGACCCTACAACTTAGAAGATCCACTCATGCTCATGTTCCTCACTCTGTGATTCTGTCCTTGTTATATCCCTAAACAAGGGATTTTTTGAGTATTGTAGTCTTTGAAGTCTTACAACAACAGAGCATCTTACAGCAATTAAGGAAACAGGTTCTAATTAGTAAATTGTTTGCACATATGTGCTTTGAGTTTGAGTGCAAGTTTTATTGCACTTCAGAAGCATTAAGTCAGTACTTTGAATGTGTGTGTATGGTAGTGTCAGCTCTCGATATGTGTGTGACTGAGGTGCAGAGCATTTTAATAGGTTAGGTGGGATGAAGTCTCAGGATGACTCTCACTTAATTTTTCCCACCAGCCAAGTCCTTTTGATCAGTTTCAAGAGGTGATTAACTCTACAGAGGCACTTTTGTTTTTAGACTAACAATGCGAGTGGGAAGGTGGATCACGGATGTTGCCTTGAGTGGCATGGGTGGTGAATTCGGTTTCTGATTACAGACAGTGTTATCATTGTGGAGCGCCAGATCATTTAGTGCATGTATGTCCTGTTAAGAGAAATCCTAGATCTGCCGGCTGACACCACAAGAGGTGGGGTCAAAAGCGCCTGGGTATCTGGCCTTGGGATCGTAAGGCTGTTAGTGTTCCTAAGTATCTGATGCTTCCATATGCAAGTGCCCAATTTGGACAAGAACCTGTGTGTGCGCTCCTTGATTTGAGTAGTTTGGTGTAATTGTTAGACTACCAGTGGCATTTGGAATTCTGCCATTTGTGTAAATTCTCTTCCCTGCATCCTGTCACTCAGAGATGTCATGTAGCCAATGGGCAGGTGTTACCTCTAGTGACCAAGGTGCAGGACAGCTTATCTGTTGGGAATTTTTCTTGGCTGGTTGATCAGGTTCTGGTAAAGGATATTAAATTACTTTTACTATTGGATTGTGATTTCATACAGTGCTCTGGTCTGGTCCTTGACTATGTGAGTGGTGTTATTTTCTTTAAATTTTCGCCAGTTCAAAAGATTTCCCTCTATTCTTGCCATCACCCCTCGCAGGTTAACTTAGTAGCGACAGCACTAGGTTTGAGATGAGTCATCTACTGCTTGATCAGGCAAGGCAGGTAGTTGAGCTGTTAGGACAATATTCTGACATGTTATCCGATAAATTGGGTGTTACCAATCTGGTTGAATACACCATCTGCTTAGTTGACAATGTACCAGCCCGTCAGTCTCCTTACAGACTGTCACTTCCTAAGATGAGGATCCTGAGGGTAAAGCTTGAAGGCATGTTACAGGGCAGCGTGATCAGGCCATCTACTTCCCCATACATTTCTCCTATACTTCTAATTCCCAAGGAACAGGGGCAGTATTTTCAAACTGTCATTCACTATTGCCTTCACAAAAGGATGGTTATTATGGAATCAGTCCTATTACCTGATTGCCATAACTGTTTCTTTTAGTTTTTGAGTGCAACATATTTTACAGTTCTGGATCTGAATCAGGCCTATTACCAGATTCCCCTGGAAGAACAACCCAAGCCCATAGCAGCCTTTTGCACCAATTGGAATCTCTTTGAGTATAACTTGGTTCCCTTTAGTCTGGCTACTGGTGCTGCTGTTTTATCCCGTTTACTAGATGCAATTTTGGGAGATTTGAAGTTTGTGTGTGTGTGTGTTTAATTATTTGGACGACATTTTAGTTTATAGCTGTCCATTTACTGAGCACCTCTCCCACCTTGGACATGTTTTATCTAAATTTTGGGCGGGAGGTTTGACAGTTAAGCCTTGCAAAGTAACCTTGTGCAGGCTGCAAATTTCCTTCTTGGGCTCTTGGTTTCTCTCAATGGCATAAAGATTGACCAGGAGAGAACTAAGAATTTAAAGGGCTTCCCTCCACCCAAGAATAAGGGGGAAATCGCTAGGTTTGTCAGAATGGTGAATTATTTCTGAAAGTTAGTCCCCAACTTTGCACAGCTGGCCACCCCCCTCAATGCCCTATGTAAGAAGCAGGTTGAATTTACCTGGGGAGAGAGTCAGCAAGGGATATTTGAAGCAATTAAGACTGCAATTACCAACCCTCCGGTTTTGGCTATTCCAGATTTTGTGAAAACTTTTGTTGTACAAACTGATGCTTCCCATGCTGGGATTGCTGCAGTCCTGCTCCAAGCACATATAGGGGAAAGATGTCTGTTAGCTTATGCCTCAAGGAAGCTGTCAGGTCCGGAACTCAACTACTATGTCTAGGAATGTAAGGCGCTAGTGGTGTTGTTCACCCTGAAAAAGTTAGCTAGGCCACGTAAGACCGGCAGAATCGAGCTCTGGGCTATTTGGATATCGGCATTCTGCTTCCAAGTAAAACACATTCTGGAATTGGAGAACTAAGTATCTGACGCCCTTAGTTGCATGTTTAGTCGAGGAGATAGTGAATTATCAGCCCAACACCAGGAGCCCCAGAACATTGCCCATACTGTTTTGGCGGAAGTACCCCAGCTATTCTTCAATTTTATTGAGAAGTAGGATGCTGAGGGAATTTGGGATCCTATCAGAAGGAAGTTGGTAGTGAGGGAGTCTCTGTCCAAGTACCTACTAAGGAGTGCATTTTGTACAAGGAATTAGGAGAACTCCTGGAACCCAAGATATGCCAACCAGCTGAATGAGTCCCCTCAGTATTTTGCTACTTTGATGACTCTCTGATGGGAGGTCACCTCAGACTATACAAAACCCTCACCAAGGTGTGAGCTAACATTACCTGGCCATCCTTGTATCGAGACATATGGTGCTTGGTTAACCAATGCAAGATGTGCAAGAGGGGCAAACTGAATTCCGGTTCACCTCATGGTTTCTTGCAATCCGAATGGGAACAAAATGTTCATAGATTTTATAGACCCTGTATCTTGAACTAAGAAAGGCAATAGGTACAGGCTTGTGATTGTGAATGCATTTTCCCAGTTCATTTGGCTCCCCCCTACCCGCGGAGCTACTGCATCCATTACGATCCAGTAACTGGTTAATGTTATGTCTTGGTTTGCTCCTCCGAGAGTACTGGTGAGTGACAACACCCCAGCCTTCGCCTCTAAGCAAATTAAAAGTTTTTGCTTTAATCAGGCTATCAGGCATGTCACCTCTACCCCATATTACCCACAGGCATCCTTCGCTGAAAGGGTAAATAGAAATCTCAAGGCAGCCTTGATCATTTACCATGCTAGGGCTCCTAGTAAATGGGACACTATCCTCTGCTGGCTTAACCTAGCATTTATTTCCACCAAACATGAACCAACTGGAACAGTCCTTGCTACCCTCATGTTCACCTGACCCTTTAACTCGCCCCTTTCTAATTTATGGAATATCAACAATCTGATGCCAACCTCAATTACTCCTGGTGTACTTACAAGAGAACCTCCCCATCGCACCCCCCTCAGATTTAGTTGTAAGTTGGCACAGTGGATAGGCCTTGAAAAACTGAACACAGATCAATCGAGAAAACAGGAAGACGTTGTGTGGAACTATGAAAAAAATAAGCAAAATATACAAACTCAGTAGTCCATGCGCAAGATAGGCAACATCAAGGATAGTCAGAGCCCAGGAGCGCCGTGGTCCCGTGATTAGCATGAGCAGCTGTGGAACGAGAGGTCCATAGTTCAAGTCTTCCCTCAAGTGAAAAGTGTAACTTTTTATTTTCAAACAATTATTATCTGTCCGTCCGTTATGTTTTCATCACTTTTCTGGGAGTGATTATCACATCCACAAGAAAACCTAAATTGGGCAAGGTAGAAGAATCTTTTTACCCATTCACCAGGTGTACAAGTTAGGTGGGTCGACAACATATTCCTGTCATGTGACGCACATGCCGTCACCAGTGTCATATAGAATATATCAGACATGTTTTCCTGTGGAGGAATCGGTTGACCTATGACCTTGCGATCAAATGTTTTCGGTTCCCATTGGAGAGGCACGGCCTTTCGTCTATTAATCGCACTTTTTTGCGGTGCGGTCGCAAAACACAGACACTAAACTTATTACAGTGAACAGAGACATCAGACAGATCATAACTTTGTGAAAATAAAGAAAGTAAAACCTTCACTCAACGGAAGACTTGAACCATGGACCTCTCGTCCCAGAGCTGCTCACGCAAACCACGGGACCACGACGCTACTGAGCTCAGACTATCTTTGCCTATGTTGCACATGGACTACTCAGTTTGTATACTTTGCTTATTTTTTTCATAGTTCCACACAACTTCTTCCTGTTTTCTTGATTGACCTGTGTTCCGTTTTTCAAGGCCTATCCACTGTACCAACTTATAACAAAATCTGAGGGGGGTGTGATGGGGAGGTTCCCTTGTTAGTAAGAAATGGGAGCATGCCAAGAGGAACATCAAATTGGCTCACCAGGAGCAAGCCTGCCAATATAATCAGGGTAGGAGACCTGCCCAGTGCAGGGTCGGCGATAAAGTTATCATTAAGAATTTTGTAGGCCAGGTGGGGAAGGATAAGAGTCATGTTGGTCAACTGTCTCCATGGTTTCGGGGCCCATGTGTCATGTTTAAACTCTTGAGCCCAGTCAATCTTAGGGTCAGGGAGCTGGCTACCAGTAAGGCCTTCAGGGTCCATTTGAGTTAGGTAAAACTTGTGAATTAAGTGCTTGGAGGGAAAAGAAGAAAGGGGGAGGGGGGAGGAGTCTTTAGGTTTGGGAGGCAGAGGTTGATCTGTGGCAACTCGCTTTGCTGGCCTAACTACCAACGGCACCAGTATCGATTGTTACCTCCCTTGTGACTTACCTTTGATTTTCTTGGTTGAGGTGTGGAGGATTGGCGTGGAGGCAGTGAGTTGTGAACAGTACATGATGGAAGGAGGAAGGCTGGAGCAGCGGTGCCCGGTGGCAGGGTTTGATTGTGCTGATTTGGGTTTGACAACTCATGTACCCAGCCGGATCACAGAGTGACTTGTCGAATGTTGGGCAGCCACTAAAGAAGGTGAGCTCTGGTGTGGGGGCCTCCTTCTGTTATTTGAAAAGGAGTTAAAAGGATAACTGACGGTGGAGAGAGTGCATTATAACATACTGCCTATTGATATTCTGGCTCTGTGGTTTTATTGTTTAAAACAAAAATTGGTGCAATATTATTGTGTCTTGTTCAGTGAATAATATCTATTTATTTGGCTTGAGAGTGGCCACTAGTTGTTAGTGCATCTTCTTTGAAACCACGCAATTCTGTTAATTGGTAAACCACTTGTGTGCTATATGAGGTGCAACAATAAATTAATGAGACTGATTTTCTTTGCAAGATGTTGCAACACTGCAGGCTTGTGTAGGCACAATATCTTTGAGCTTGGCCTATAAGCGGCTTCTAGTTCAAGTGGCACAGCAATGCAACTGCTCAGTCATGAGTTGTGCTGTAATAAGTTAATACGTGTTTGTGTCTCTCGTCACGGAAATGAAACCGCATAATATTGCCAACAGTACGCCATTTCTTTTTGCATTAAATTGAGTGAAAATGAGACGACAACTTACGGTAAGCTTCAGAAGGCTTTTGGAAAGGAGGTTATGTCAAGAGCTCAAGTTTTTCGTTGGCATAAAATGTTTAGTGAAGGCAGAACGAATGTTGAAGATGAAGACCACAGCAGACGACCATCAACCTCACGGACGGATGTCAACTTGGCAAGGGTGCATGAATTCGTATGATCTGATTGAAGATTATCCATAAAAATGATTGCAGAAGAACTGAACATCAATCAAGAAATGGTTCATCTAATAATAACTGAAGATCTTGGTGTGAGAAAGATTTGTGCGAAAATTGTCCCCAAAAATCTCACACCACAACAGCAAGAAACTCGGAAAACTGTGGCAGCTGATCTGTTGGAGCAAACATAAATCAATCCATAATTGTTGAGGCATGTTATCACTGGTGATGAAAGTTTGATTCCAAGGGAATTGTTCATAAAGAGTGGGTGCCTCCTGGACAAACAGTTAACCAATATTACTACAAAGAAATTTTAGAAAGATTTTGTAAAAGAGTTCTTCGTGTCCGTGCCAACATTGCTGATAGTTGGATTCTGCATCATAATAATGTGCCATACCATACTGCTCTGTCAGTACAGCAATTTTTAACCTCAAAATAAATTTCAGTACTACCACAGCCACCTTATTCACCAGATATCACTCTGTGCAACTTTTTTCTATTTCCAAGAGTGAAAATGGAGATCAAGGGGCACCATTTTCAAACAACACGAGGTGTCCAAAAAGCTGTGACGAGGGCCTTGGAGGATATTACAGAAGATGAGTTCCGGAAATATTACCATCAATGGCAGAAGCGCTGGAAAAAGTGTGTGGAATCAAAAGGGAACTACTTTGAAGGAAACAACACTAAACTTGACTAAAATGGTAAGCAATTTCTTTTTTTTTTTTTTTCACATCAGTCTCATTACTTTATTGTCGCATCATTTGTTAGAGTATATTCTGATATTGTTTGAGGGTACTGCCTCAAGTGTGATTTATGTTCACAGTTTATTGTGAAATGTGCAAGTTTACCTTGGTGCTTGCACCCATAGCTTCTGGGCTGTGACATTGGCAGCATTCTGCCCAATGCTCGAGGTCTAAGTTATTGCCTTGAGAGCACTTTGCTGTGTTGTCTTTCATACTTAGCAAAAGTTGAGTAGTTGTCTTGTTCCTTGGAGCTATGCCTGAGTTGAGCAACTGACATCAAGGCTGTAGTCTGTGGAGTCTAGCAGGATTAACTAATGAACTTTTTGAAATTATAATCAAGCTGCTGATCCTGTTACTGTTCATAAGAGAAGAGTGTTAATATTCTCTAACTGTTCTTTGTAAAATGAGATGTGATCTGTATTTGGTAAATGTTGTTTCCCTTTACTGAATGATCAAATTTCATCCTTACTGTCCATAAAGTCAGATGCCTTGTGTTTATTGAATATGGCTTCCTTTTGCTTGCATTAGTAAATTTCAGTAGTTTGTCACTTTATAAATGACTAAAATTCTGATGTTTTTCATGTTGCTATTAATCTGGAATTTAATTGAACAGTATGCTTTTCTTAAATAAATGTTAATTTGAAGAAAATGGCGAGCTATCTGATGGGTCTCCCATCCATGTGTTGATATTTGATCCTTTTCTATCCTGAACCTGTTACCTGGGTATCACCTGCTGCTAGAGTGCTAGAGTTCTGTGTGATATTCAGTGGTATCATATCTGTCATGCATTCAGAATGAGTATGCACATATTTCAAAACAAACCACATGCTTATATCTATTTCAATTCCTGATTTTAAAAAATCAGGGATATTGTAATTTGAATGCACCTCATATCTGCCATCCAGCCCTAGTTGTAGCAGCATGATTAAGTTCAGTCAATAGTAAGGCTGTCACATGAGGTTGATTTAAAACTTATTAAAAAGAATGAATCAGAAGTTCAACCACAACAATGAATGGACACTGACAAGCACAAGAGATAGAATGTTGTTGTTGTTGTTGTTGTTGTTGTTGTTGTTGTTGTGGTCTTCAGTCCTGAGACTGGTTTGATGTAGCTCTCCATGCTACTCTATCCTGTGCAAGCTTCTTCATCTCCCAGTACATACTCCAGCCTACATCCTTCTGAATCTGCTTAGTGTATTCATCTCTTGGTCTCCCTCTATGATTTTTACCCTCCACGCTGCCCTCCAATGCTAAATTTGTGATCCCTTGATGCCGCAAAACATGTCCTACCAACCGGTCGGTCCCTTCTTCTTGTCAAGTTGTGCCACAAACTCCTCTTCTCCCCAATTCTACTCAATAGCTCCTCATTAGTTATGTGATCTACCCATCTAATCTTCAGCATTCTTCTGTAGCACCACATTTCGAAAGCATCTATTCTCTTCTTGTCCAAACTATTTATCGTCCATGTTTCACTTCCATACATGGCTACACTCCATACAAATACTTCCAAAAGAGGCTTCCTGACACATAAATCTATTCTCAATGTTAGCAAATTTCTCTTCTTCAGAAACGCTTTCCTTCCCATTGCCAGTCTACATTTTATATCCTCTCTACTTCGACCATCATCAGTTACTTTGCTCCTCAAATAGCAAAACTCCTTTACTACTTTAAGTGTCTCATTTCCTAATCTAATTCCCTCAGCATCACCCGACTTAATTCAACTACATTCCATTATCTTCATTTTGCTTTTGTTGATGTTCATCTTACATCCTTGTTTCAACACACTGTCCATTCCGTTCAACTGCTCTTCCAAGTCCTTTGCTGTCTCTGACAGAATTACAATGTCATCGGCAAACCTCAAAGTTTTTATTTCTTCTCCGTGGATTTTAATACCTACTCTGAATTTTTCTTTTGTTTCCTTTACTGCTTGCTCAATATACAGATTGAATAACATTGGGGAGAGGCTACAACCCTGTCTCACTCCCTCCCCAACCACTGCTCTAAGTCTACAAATGCTAAAAACGTAGGTTTGCCTTTCCTTAACCTTTCTTCTAAGATAAGCCATAAGGTCAGTATTGCCTCACGTGTTCCAACATTTCTATGGAATCCAAACTGATCTTCTCCGAGGTTGGCTTCTACCAGTTTTTCCATTCGTCTGCAAAGAATTTGCGTTAGTATTTTGCAAGAGTAACTTATTAAACTGATAGTTCAGTAATTTGCACATCTGTCAACACCCGCTTTCTTTGGGATTGGAATTATTATATTCTTCTAGAAGTCTGAGAGTATTTCACCTGTCTCGTACATCTTGCTCACCAGATGGTAGAGTTTTGTCAGGACTGGCTCTCCCAAGGCCGTCAGCAGTTCTAATGGAATGTTGTCTACTCCCGGGGCCTTGTTTCGACTCACGTCTTTCAGTGCTCTGTCAAACTCTTCACGCAGCATCGTATCTCCCATTTCATCTTCATCTACATCCTCTTCCATTTCCATAATATTGTCCTCAAGTACATCACCCTTGTATAGACCCTCTATATACTCCTTCCACCTTTCTGCTTTCCCTTCTTTGCTTGGAACTGGATTACCATCTGAGCTCTTGGTATTCATACAAGTGGCTCTCTTTTCTCCAAAGGTCTCTTTAATTTTCCTGTAGGCAGTATCTATCTTACCCCTGGTGAGATAAGCCTCTATATCCTTACATTTGTCCTCTAGCCATCCCTGCTTAGCCATTTTGCACTTCCTGTCGATATCATTTTTGAGTCATTTGTATTCCTTTTTGCCTGCTTCATTTACTGCATTTTTATATTTTCTCCTTTCATCAATTAAATTCAATATTTCTTCTGTTACCCAGGGATTTCTACTAGCCTTCGTCTTTTTACCTACTTGATCCTCTGCTGCCTTCACTACTTCATCCGTCAGACCTACCCATTCTTCTTCTAATGTATTTCTTTCCCCCATTCTTGTCAATTGTTCCCTTATGCTCTCCATGAAACTCTGTACAACCTCTGGTTTAGTCAGTTTATCCAGGTCCCATCTCCTTAAATTCCCACCTTTTTGCAGTTTCTTCAGTTTTAATCTACAGGTCATAACCAATAGATTGTGGTCAGAAGCCACATCTGCCCCTGGGAATGTCTTACAATTTAAAACCTGGTTGCTAAATCTCTGTCTTAGCATTATATAATCTATCTGAAATCTTGCAGTATCTCCAGGTCTCTTCCACATATACAACCTTCTTTCATGATTCTTGAACCAAGTGTTAGCTATGATTAAGTTGTGCTCTGTGCAAAATTCTACCAGGCGGCTTCCTCTTTCATTTCTTAGCCCCAATCCATATTCACCTACTATGTTTCCTTCTCTCCCTTTTCCTACTCTCGAATTCCATTCACCCATGACTATTAAATTTTGATCTCCCTTCACTACCTGAATAATTTCTTTTATCTCACCATACATTTCATCAATTTCTTCATCATCTGCAGAGCTAGTTGGCATATAAACTTGTACTACTGTAGTAGGCATGGGCTTCACGTCTATCTTGGCCACAATAATGCATTCACTGTGCTGTTTGTAGTAGCTTAACCACATAGTAAGTAATAAATCACAATCTTGCAATTGTAAATAATATGAACATCGAGGAAAACAAAAATGCAACCATGAAACACTGTGTATCTGAAAACAATTATCTCTCTTATATCTCTGTAGATCACTGAAGATGCCTACTACAGCTGGGTGGAACATGTTTTGTCTCCAAAGTAATCAAAATTCAGTGGCAAAAGAGTAACAGCTATTCTTATCTACAAGACAAATAACATTCTCCAGTAGATTGGTTATTTTGCCACACAGAAATTAGTAATGAATAGCACCTGTTAATTTGGTAAACGGTAGGATCCTATGATTCCAGAATGAGATTTTCACTCTGCAGTGGAGCGTGCGCTGATATGAAACTTCCTGGCAGATTAAAACTATGTGTCCAACCGAGACTCGAACTCGGGACCTTTGCCTTTCGCGGGCAAGTGCTCTACCATCTGAGCTACCGAAGTACGACTCATGCCTGGTCCTCACAGCTTTACTTCTGCCAGTATCTCGTCTCCTACCTTCCAAACTTTACAGAAGCTCTCCTGCGAACCTTGCAGAACTAGCACTCCTGAAAGAAAGGATACTGCGGAGACATGGCTTAGCCACAGCCTGGGGGATGTTTCCAGAGTGAGATTTTCACTCTGCAGTGGCGTGTGTGCTGATACGAAACTTCCTGGCTGATTAAAACAGTGTGCCGGACCGAGACTCGAACTCGGGACCTTTGCCTTTCGCGGACAAGTGCTCTACCAACTGAGCTACCCATGTAGCTGTGAGGACAGGGCGTGAGTTGTGCTTCAGTAGCTCAGATGGTAGAGCACTTGCCCGTGAAAGGCAAAGGTCCCGAGTTCGAGTCTCGGTTGGGCACACAGTTTTAATCTGCCAGGAAGTTTCAGGATCCTATGAGTTTTCCACCCGTAATTCTTGTCCACATATTGATACTTAAATGAAACAAGTGCCTTGCTTCCATGGTTGGTTGAAGAGTTTCATCTCCCTACATGTGTATCAATTTTCAATCTTGCCTTAATTATGTCTGAACCTTAAATAAATTGCAAGCTGCGAACTGTGGCTCTTCAGTGCTACATCTTAGAATACTTCGTCAGAACTGTGATCTGGGAAGGCAATCTTGTGATGTGAAAACTTACACGTGTTGTAAACGATACGTATATAGCAACAGCTTGTGAGTGTGTGGTTTACACATCAGCAGCACCAATTTTCCATTATATCCTTGCCCCAGTGGTAACACTGGTTCCCATTACATCACCAAAGTTAAGTACTGTTGGACTTGGCTAACACTTGGATAGGTGACCATCCAGGTCTGCTGAGTGCTGTTGGCAGGGGGGTTCACGCAGTCCTGGTGGGGCCAATTGAGGAGCTACTTGAATGAGAAGTAGTGGTTCTGGTCACAAAAACTGGCAACGGCCAGGAGAGCAGCATGCTGACCACGTACCCTCCATGCCTGCATCCAGTGACATCTATCAGCTGAGGATGACACAGCAGTCAGCCGGCACTGTTGGTCCTTCTGAGGCCTGTTCGGAAAGAGTGTTTTATTCTACAAAAATTACCTACAGTAGAGCGTCGATTATCCAAATGTCGGTCAACCGAACGACCGCTTAACCGAACTGTGTACTCGCTCGCACCTGTTACTCTCCCACCCTACCGTCCATCATCCCCCTCACTCCCAAACCAAGTTTCCAACAGTAGTCGCAGCACTGGGCCAACGCTGGTGGAACATTGCTTCTAATGGGGCCTTCACAAGGCACTGCTGACCGGCCAAGCTGCCAGTCGCTGTGTTTCAACAATCAGCACACTTCTGTCGGCTTGGCACTGGCAGTAGAAGTAGCGGCAGTATCAAAGCTGTTCACAGCAACGGCTGTGCCAGCTTAGAGTTGAGGCATGCCGCTCCGTGCAGTTTGAAGGATTGTGCGCCCCCAAGAAGAGCTTCTCACGGTGCAAACAGTCACCTTCTTTTCTCTGTTACGACCACTTGTGTGCTGCTGCGTCAAGAAGTGAACTTGACGATACAAAATGCTTAGACGTAAACATATTGTCCTTTCTATGAGGGACAATTACGAGAGTATTAAAAGGTTAGAAGAAGGTGAATCTGCAACCACTTTATCCAATGAGTACAAGGTGGAGAAGTCAACAATTACTGATACAAAAAAACAAAAGACGAGCATAGCAAGTTTTATAGCTATGCTTGATTCTACTGATGGATCAACAAGCCATAAAACTATGAAGCTCGCCACTAACACAGATCTAGATGATGCTGTTTACAAGTGGTTTACACAAAAGAGATTGGAAGGAGAACCTATCTCAGGTCCCATTCTGTGTGAGAAGGCAGTGCAGTTCAACGAAAAACTTGGAGGGCCTTCGAACTTTAAAGCGAGCACGGGCTGGTTAAAACGCTTCAAGTCAAGACACGGCATTCGCAAGCTTACAATACAGGGAGAAAAAATGTCGGCTGATTCTTCAGCAGCTGATTCTTTCAAAGTCAAACTAAGGGGCGTATTAACGGAAGAAGATTGTGCTCTCGAAAACGTTTACAATGCTGACGAAACTGGGCTTAACTGGAAAGCTTTGCAGAGAAAATCTCTTGTTTCACGTCATCAATTAGCAGCACCTGGACCTAAAACAAGCAAGGACCCTATTACAGCTTTGGCTTGTGCTAATGCTATTGGAAGTTACCGACTGCCTATGTTCGTCATTGGTAAAAGTAAAAAACCGCGTTGTTTCAAGCACGTTAATATGTCATCCTAGTCTGTTGTGAACACCTCACAAGAGTGCCTGAATGGATAGTACAATTTTTATGAAGTGGTTTCTGGACATTTTTGTACCCTCTGTAAAAGCTCATCAGCTAAAGAATGGGAAGAGGGAGAAAACACTACTTCTCCTTGACAATGCACCAACTCATCCATCATGTGATATTTTAAACGAAGAAGACGAGTTCATAAAGGTAATATTTCTTCCACCTAACGTAACCTCCTTATTACAGTCCATGGATCAAGGCATTATTCAGACTTTCAAACGATATTACAGGAAAGAATTGTAGCGTGAGTTATTGTTAGAAAGAGAAGAGGATGGAGAAGAAAGTCTCTTAAGAAATCATAAGAATATTGACCTGAAAGACGCGTCCTACATGATCAGTGGAGCATGGAATACTGTAAAGGAAGAGAATTTGAAGAAAGCCTGGAGGAAAATTTTGGGCACAGAAGAAAATTCACAAGGTATGATTGAAAATGATGAACAGAATGATATGTCCGAAATTCTCGGTATGCTAAAAGAAATAGATTGCCACGAAAGTGATGAAGAAGACGTTCACGAATGGATGAATATCGATGATGCAGATCCAGAACACCAAATCATGCAGGACAGCGAGATTGTAAATGTCATCACATATAAAGATGATGCCGCCAGCATCTCATCAATCAGTGCTCCAGAAAGTGGAGATGAAAGTATACCAACAGCATCTGAGATGTTCACTTGTTTAGATACTGCCTTGCGATGGTTTGAAGCCGAAGATGAAAGTGACCAGTTTCAGATATCTGTAATGAAAAAAGTACGTTACTTAGCTGCTCGTAAGCATGTAGGCTTGCTTAGACAGACCAAAATAAAGGATTTCTTTAAATGTTAATTTTGTATACTGTGTGTATTGTTCATGCAAAATGTGTATGTAATATGTATATATTTTTATTTAATAAACTGTGCCACATACTATATATTCCTACTGAAGTTGTCTTTGTATGTTACTTTGTAATACTAAAAGATATGCCTGTTTTTATTAATAAATTTACTGTACAGTACTTCTTTGTGGCAAATAAACATGTACAGTTCGATTATCTGGACAAACCAGTTTTCCAAACCCCCATGTCCCTCAATTACTTCTACTGTACTTGTAGCAACATTCGTTCTGCCAAATATGTTATGTGAACTGTGTGACATCTACTGTGATCTCTGGCCCTTGTTGTGAATGGTACCATTTCTGCAAGTATACTGGAAGAACTCACCCAACAGCTTTTTAGACAGAATGGTCCACTGAGTATGCTGGTTGTCTCCATAACAAGTGTTGGTCGATTAACACCGTTGGCTAAACCATAACAGAACACCATATTTGCCATTTCCCATATGCAACAACAGGGCTTAGTTTCACTCTTTACATTGTTCAGATTTCACAGAATCAGTAATATTGTTCTGATACCAGCACAACATCAAACCAACACACATGAAATGAATTATCTGCCAATGGAACCAACACAAAATAAACACAGAATTTCAGCTGGAAGACAACTGACATCACTAAATAGTGGCCATTCTCAAAACAAGTAAAACTGCCTATATCTAAACAGGCACTTGTTCAAGAACTTTTTTGGTTCGTTCTTGTATGACACTATCTCCTGGATTGCACTACTTTTTTAGATACTGCCATACACATATAAAAAGTATACAGCACTGGTTGATTCAGCTTTTAGTCCTTCCCTTCTAAACTAATTTTGTTAGGGCTCCACAAGCAAATCTAACATTCCACAGGAAACTTTTCGATCTTCCTCTGCCTCATACAGCAGTCAGCATCACAACAATGGCATGCGTGCCACAGAAATATGACTCATTTCCACATTATCCTCACTCACCGCTTCCTCCTTGTATTTTTGTCATCTGTTTTCTCAGTGTTCAATGTGCTAGGCCCAGAAAAATCTTCTGAAGGCCACCATTTCTGAAGCAGTTGAAAGAGAATGTTACTTAAGCTGTGAGACAAGAAAGTAACAAATTTTCAATCAAAGCCACAGAGAAATTAAGCTTTAGTTAGCAATGTTGTTCAAAAGTATTAAAATCAAACCACTAGAGCTGCTTTAATACAGATTCACCAGGACAGCTATTGCATATCAATTCAGGGCAAATGGTGGTGTGTTCAAATGAAACAGAATGTCAATATCGCGTGCCATCACTCAGAGCAATACTGAACTGTAAAACTGAGCATATGAGAGGCTGTCCATCTTACAGATAGTTGAAACACACTATTGACAAAAAGGAAATTGCAATGGTGACATTACTTATTAATGACCAAAGCAAACTGTTTTGTTAGTAAAACCATCTACATCATATAACGTATTTCTGTATTTATAATGTCATATCGGCTACTGCCATGATTAGGGAAAAGCTTAGAATTTATAAACCAATTTTCAGTGTTAGTTTCAATAAAATATCCTGCTTAGGCTGGGGGCTTTCTGAAGCTGGCACTGGAAACTGTTTTAGAAAGTCTAAATTTCAATCAGATGATGGCAGTAGCCACAATAACACTATAAACAAAAAATATGGGCTTCAAACACTTGGGCGGGAAGCAGAAAACATGAACACCCCAAATCCCATCCTTGATGTGTTTCAAATAGATCCTGTGGCCATTGCAAAGAAAGTGCAAAAGGGAGACCTAATACGACATCAAAGTATTGAGGAGTGCAAACCTCAACTGCTGGCCGGAGTGGCCGAGCGGTTCTAGGCGCTACAGTCTGGAACCACGCAACCGTTACGGTCGCAGGTTCGAATCCTGCCTCAGGCATGGATGTGTGTCATGTCCTTTGGTTAGTTAGGTTTAAGTAGTTCTAAGTTCTAGGGGACTGATCACCTCAGCAGTTAAGTCCCATAGTGCTCAGAGCCATTTGAACCATTTTGAAAGCTCAACTCAGATCATTTTCTCTAAAAGTTCAAGGCGAAGCTTCTTTAAAGGGACACTAGTAAGACCCAACAAAGAAAATCTGAAGATATGTCAAAGAGAAGTTCAGATCTAGCAAAGGGTTCACCCAGAAGTTAGACATGTGGGGAATCAAGTGCTGTGGCTACATAGCAAAAACGGTGAGCAAATGAGATTGACATTTCCTTGCCACCTGGCTAAGGCCTAACTGGCCACCAGCATTCAGACAAAGCATTGTGCAATGACCTAATGTAAAATTAAGTATTTAAATAATGTCATTATAAAACTGCAGAGTGAAAATCTCATTCTGGAATGTCATTATACTTTGACAGATGATATAAAACCATACCAAAGTTAAATACTTCGAGTTTCCACATGATCTGCTGACATGTTTCCACAAAAATCCGTGTTTTACAAAATTTGAGAAGTGTGTAATGTTAATGATAGAAAGTTGTAATTTTGGATTTAGGTTCTGTTTCATGTAAAGACATTCTGTAGAGGTTTTTATGAAGTTATCTCTTTTGATTTTAACTAAAAACTGATATTTGTACTAAAATGTGTGAAAGTGTGATAGATTGGCTCTGAGCACTATGGGACTTAACATCTGTGGTCATCAGTCCCCTAGAACTTAGAACTACTTAAACCTAACTAACCTAAGGACATCACACACATCCATGCCTGAGGCAGGATTCGAACCTGCGACCGTAGCAGTCATGCGGTTCCGGACTGAGCGCCTAGAACCGCTAGACCACCGCGGCCGGTGTAATAGATTAACAAGCCTTTAGAAGTAAGTTACAATGATAAAATTACATAACTATGTTCATTAGAAATAAGGATGGAGCTCTGCCAAATTGCAAGTCTACAGGAGTACAGACATTAGAATAGAGGCATCTAGAATTTTTCTAGTGGAACCAATGGAGATTGTGACCTCTGGGTCACTAGAATTTTTCTAGTGGAACCAATGGAGATTGTGACCTCTGGGTCACAATCTCCATTGGTTCCACTAGAAAAATTCTAGATGCTCAAATTTTTTTATGTCATACTCTCTAACATCATCTCATTTCTGGATCTACAGAATGAAAACTGAATCCAATCTAATCTAAGCAGCTGCCTCAACCATTCAGCCTCCAGGCCTGATTCAAATTTTCATTCATCACTGTCATTTTCTCCTTCAATATCACAACCCTACTACCAGAGGTATATGAGAAGAGAACAGCGCAGTAGCACTAGGTGGATGAAGTCCAGCGAGGGACTGTAACTTGACCTCTCAGGAGGGACAGATATAAAATGAACTAAATGCACTGACTAATGGTGATGAAATCAATGCATCATGAAATATTGTTACTTTGATTTGAAACCAATTCACTGAATGCGAATATCTTGGCATCAGCTCTGTTATGTATCGATACACTACCCATTAGTGACATTTGTCACTAATTTGTGTTGCACCAGGACTCCAACCCCAATACCCATTTTGACCAGAACCAATAGTCTGATGACAAAACGTTTGTTTTCACAGACATAAAATAAAAGAAATTTACTTTGGCTAGCTGTGCATGGTTCCTGGACCAACCCAAACTTCCATAGGTCATACTACATACCTCTATATACCATAGTCCCAAGTAGGGATGTAGAGAATATGACCTATGGAAGTTTGGGTCAGTCCAGGAGGCACACATGGCTAGCCATAGTGGTTAAGGTGACCTCTTGTGATAAGTGGGAATCCAGGTTTGAGTACCCGTCCAGCACAAATTTTCACATCACTAATAAGTAGAATATCAATACCTAACAAAGCTGATGCCAAGGTATTTGCATTCAGCAAATCTATTTTGAACTAATTTTGGATGGCAGTCAGTTGTCATTAATGTCTGTTCACCCAGACATGCAAGTTAATATTACACACCTAGGTGGGCACAAGACAATAACATGATGGGTCTCAATTCCCCATAGTCTCATCCTCACTGGTGCAGAAATACAGAGTAAAGCTACAAGCATTAAGTGATGGATATATGGGCTGTGTTATAGGGATGTAGACAGCATAAAACATGGAAGTTGGCATCAGTCCAGGATGTGTATACAGATAGCCAAAGTGGCTATGGTGATTGCTTGCAATAAGCTAGAAATCCAGGTTTGTGTACCAGTCCAGGACAAATTTTCATGTCACCTAACACAGCTCATGCCAGATATTCACATTCAACAAATTTATTTCAAATTAATTTCAGACTGCTATCAGTCATCATTAATGTGTATTCATCCTGACATGCAAGTAATTAAAACCTCTAGCTATGGTTGAATCACTGAAACTGGATTTTTGCAGAATTTAGCTGTAATTGCATTTTTTTTTAAATGATGAGTTTATCACAATGTACTTCAATTACTCAAGAGCAGGAAGTGTAACATTCATTTCACTGATTTGCATCACTCACTGCTTTTATCTATTGAAGATCATAGACATTCTATTATTTGCAGAATGTATTGGATTTTATTTTTTTGTATGCATCATGTGGAACCAGTGACTTCTGAATTAAATCCAATACGCAGTTTTAGCATTTCTTGCCATTTATTCACATTTTCTTGAACAGATAACATTTGAAACACATATTTCTCATCTGTTTGCTTGGTCACCACTTTACATTTTGCTTGTCATAGAACCAGTCTTCCATGCTACTCAATGAACAACTAATGTGGTATAATACCTCCTGCCACAAGTCGGAACATAAAGTAAAAATAGAGTATATTCTACATATGAAAAAAATTTAGTACAAGGATTTATGTATGATAACAAATAGTTATCATTCTAATTGTGACAATAATTAAACATGTTTGAAAATTAATTCTGTAAAATGAAATTATTACTTTGAAATATTATTTCATCCTATTTTGAAGTTAGAAAGGGCAAATAAAAGATTTATTAACAGCTTTTTTTGTGATGGGATCATATGCATAATTCATAATCCCTATTCCAGAAGTAAAACTGTGATGATTTTGTTTTAAATTGAACTTACCTGTACTGTACTGTGACAGAAAATGAGAGAGAGATAAAACGAATTCTCATGTCTTTGACCTGTTTCACACTATAGGTTCAACACATCTAGACAGTTTGCACCAATATAATTTTCTAATTTCTTGTCATTGCACCTTCCTCCATTTCATCTCCATCAATCCATTCACTCATTTCAACACAGTGAACTCTTTCCCCCTTAAAAATTATACACATACTCCTGTAACACGAGGAGAGTTCAGTAGCTGATGTATTTGATATTTAGTCGTGGAGCTGAAGGTCAAATATCTGGACTCTTATCACAAGCAGCCTGCAGGGAGACTTTAGTTACAGAGACACCATATGGCTCTACACAAACAGAGGAGTGGGGCGTTTACACAGGGCAGCCATTGAACTATCTACCTTCTACTCACTCACAGTGTACTGAGGTGATCTTTGTGGTTAGTGAAATATTTGTGTCCAATCTAGACTTAATCCCAGGCTTCCATCCCTTGGAACTCTTGGAAAACAATGACCAGCATTGGCTTGGCAGCTGCTTCTGGTTTTACAAACTGCAAAGAAGTTCTCCTCCACCCACTTCTGTGCTATGACTTCTATGAGAAACAATACAGAAGAGAGCACTTTATTCATTGTCTGGCGGTTGATTCTTGCCAGAATCTCTAAAGTAGTGTTAGTACCAAAATCTTCTGTAAGACATGACACTTGATTTACACTGATGAACCAGAACATTATGACCACCTGCATAACAACTTCTGTATCCATATTTGGAACAAAATACATCACTGATTCTGCATATCAGGGATTTGACAGTTTGTTGGTAGGTTTTTGGAGGTACACGGCATTAGATGTCTACCCACAGGTCATGTAATTCATGTACAAAACAGGCTGCTGATTTGCAGATGCAGTGATGGTGCCCGACAGTGACCCAGACGGGTTCCGTAGGATTTACATCAGGTGAATTTGGTCATTGAGACATCAAGATGAGATCACTATAATGCTCCTCAAACCACTGTAGCACAGTTCTGGCTCCAAGACACGGACAATTATACTTCTGAAAGATGACATCACAGTTGGGGAAGACATCAAGCATGAAGGGATGCAGGTGGTTTGCAGCTGTCAGCATATCTTCGATTACTACCACAGGTCCGATACAAGCACAGGAAAATGTCTCCCATAGTATAATACCACTCCCACCAGCCTTAATCCAGGGCATGCTGCATGTTTTGAGCCACTGTTCACCTCAATGGTGGCATTGGGAAGGCGACCATCACCTAGTGCAGCAAAATTGTAATTCACTTGAAAAGTCAACATGTTTCTGTTGATCAACAGTTGAATCGCAGTGGTCTCATGCCCTTTGCAATCACAACAGATGATGTTATTGGATCAACATGTGAACACATAGGGGTGATCTATTGCAGAGCTCTATGTTCAACAATTAACTGAATGATGTGCTCCGAAACACTTGTGCACACACCAGCAGTTTGTTCTTTTGGCAGAGATGCCACAGATCACCATCTATCCTACTTTACATAGCAGATAAAGCCTCTGAACCCTATGTTCTGTGAAGAGCAGTGGATGTCCAACCATTCAGCACCTATTGGTTGTTTCACTGTCTTTCTACCTCCTTCTGTAGATCCTCAAGACAGTAGCATATAAACATTGACCAGCTTCACCATTTTTGAGAAACTCATTCACAGGCTCTGTGTAATAATGATCTGCCCTTTGTGAAAGTCAGTTGTCTCAATGGATTTCCCCATTTGCAGTCAATATCTTTGCTATGCTCTGCTTACATACTTGTGTCACCATAGAACATGCCCACAACACCATCAGGTGGCATCCAATGTCATGGGAGGCAATGGCTACAATGTTTTGACTTATCAGTGTACTACTTAATTAACCCATGTGCAACATTAGTGCATCAATATGATCTACTTCCACATAATGGTTACGTTTTTTTTTTTTTTTTTCATCAGTCTACTGACTGGTTTGATGCGGCCCGCCACGAATTCCTTTCCTGTGCTAACCTCTTCATCTCAGAGTAGCACTTGCAATCTACGTCCTCAATTATTTGCTTGACGTATTCCAATCTCTGTCTTCCTCTACAGTTTTTGCCCTCTACAGCTCCTTCTAGTACCATGGAAGTCATTCCCTCATGTCTTAGCAGATGTCCTATCATCCTGTCCCTTCTCCTTATCAGTGTTTTCCACATATTCCTTTCCTCTCCGATTCTGCGTAGAACCTTCTCATTCCTTACCTTATCAGTCCACCCAATTTTCAACATTCGTCTATAGCACCACATTTCAAATGCTTCAATTCTCCGCTGTTCCGGTTTTCCCACAGTCCATGTTTCACTACCATACAATGCTGTACTCCAGACGTACAACCTCAGAAATTTCTTCCTCAAATTAAGGCCGGTATTTGATATTAGTAGTCTTCTCTTGGCCAGAAATGCCTTTTATGCCATAGCGAGTCTGCTTTTGATGTCCTCCTAGCTCCGTCCATCATTGGTTATTTTACTGCCTAGGTAGCAGAATTCCTTAACTTCATTGACTTCATTACTTACAGGATGACAATTATTGAACTATATGAAATAAAACCATCATAACTTCTGAACGGTTTGCGTTAGGATGTAAAAACTGCACAATTGGTGGCAGGGCATGATGAAAATTAGTATGTGCATGCACACACAAAGCCCACTTTAATTTGGATGGGTTTGTCAAAAAGCAAAATGGGCACATTTGGGGGACTGAGAATCCATATTTCATGATCATGAAGTCTCTCCACCCTCAGTGGCTGACTCTGTGGTGTACAATGTACAGTCACACAATAATCGGTGTGATATTCCTTGATGGCACAGTAACTACCAAAAGGTACATGAAGGTTTTGGAAGATGATTTCATCCCCATCATCCAAAGTGACCCTGGTTTCAGCAAGATGCGTTTCATGCAAGATGGAGCTTGACCCCATCAGAGCAGGAGAGTGTTTAATGTCCTGGAGGAGCACTTTGTGGACTGCATTCTGGCTCCGGAGTACCCAAGGTAACTGCAATGTGTCTCAATAGGCTGCCATATTCTCCGGATCTGAACACCTTTGATTCCTTTTTGTGGGGCTTTATTAAAGACAAGGTGTACATCAATAACCCCAAAATCATTGTTGAGCTGAAAACAGCCATTCAGGAGGTCATTGACAGCATTGATGTTCCAAGACTTCAGCGGGTCATGCAGAATTTTGCTATTCATCTGTGCCACATCATCACCAATCATGGCAAGCATATTGAATGTGTCATAACCTAAAACCAAATATCTGTAGCGATGTTTACATGTTGAAATAAAGTGCTGTAATTTGTAACTAATTTATGTTCTTTCCCACCTAGTTCAATAATTGTTACCCTGTATGTTGAATCACATTCTACCTCCCGATATTAGACAGAAGAGTATGCTACTATGTGAATATCAGAAGACTATTGATAATTTTGGCCTTCCAATATTGATTGATATCTTTGCTGTGGGGTGTAAAAGATTGAGATGAAGATATCCCACTCTCATCACAGCTAGAATTCTTGCTGAAAATATATTCAGTGCCAATGATGAATGGAAATTCTGCTGGCAACAAAACTGACTTTCACAATGCCTGAAAATGTCCTGTGTCCAGGAGAAACCCCATGGATTTGACCAGCCTCCAGCAATTTGGACTACTCTGAACCACATCCAAACAGGTCACAGAAGGTGTGCACACGGTCTCCATGAGTAGGCAATATCTTCATCACCATCTTGTAACTGTGGTGCTCAATGACAGACATTTGCTCATGTTGGGGCAACATGTCCTGCACATATCCAGAAGGCTCCTTTTGAAGATTTCCTGACGTTGATGAGTGGAGTGATAATTATATAGTTACAGCTATAGTCATTTGTATTATAGTGTTCTGGAGAGCTGTGTTGAAGTGTTGATATTTTATAGTTTAGTAATTTTTGCATTTGAATAGCTATTCTTGTGATTAAAAACTCTTAATATATACCATATAATAAATAATAATAATTTAGTGTGAAGATCAGACAGGTTTTGTGCAAGTACCATATATAAGAACTCACTGCTTTTTTTACCTATATCACCATGAAGACTGAAGTATGTTGTACCGTCTTTCCTATACCCTCTATAGCTGTGTCCGATTACCATTTGTCAAGCTACCTAGTCACTAATCCCTACCTCTCACTCGCTTCATTCAAACTGCAATTAATTATTTCCTTACATTTTTATATCGGTGCACATGTTCGTAGCGATTCTGTTTTGCATGTTGGTATTCTGGTTGCTACGAGTCTCTTTATAGATTTTCACTTTTCTGTACTTCACTATTGCTTTTTAAATTTAGATATTGTCATTATGTGACATCTACAGCTCTAGTCGCTATCTCCAAATAGCGACTAGAGCTGTAGATGTTAGAAAATGGAGTGCCAAGTGGAGAAATCAGAACATTTCTGACACAGTCTTCTGTTTGGGTTCGATAGAGGGATGGCAACAGCAGAGGCAGCAAGAAACATTTGTGCCATGTGTAGGGATAATGCCACTGGACATAGTACAGCAATAAAATTGTTTTCTCATTTTAACAAGAATCATTTTGACATTAGTGGCCCTACACATTCAGGAACACCTTTGGGGTTTGAAGAAGCCATTTAAATGATTTTATTCACAATGAACCATGTCACTGTACTCAAGAACAGTCAGATTTGATGCACTGTGATCATTCCTCCATCATGCATCATTTTCATGCAATGGGGAATGCTCTACAATGGGATGTATGGTTACCATATGCTCTAAGTTGAAATCACAAAAATTAGCAGGTGGTCATATGTGCATCTCTGCTCATTGTCAATTGGCCCATGGACAACACTGACCATTCCTATCCTGTATCATTACTGGTGACAAGAAAAGGTATTTTTATCCTAGCATAAGAAAAAGAAAAAAATGATTGAGCCCAAACAAAGTAGCAACTTCCCAACAAAGACCTGCACACATCCACAGATGATAATGTTATGCATCTGGCAGAACAGCCAAGAACATAGCCAGAGGGATGATTGGGGGGGGGGGGGGCGGTTCAGACCATCCCCCTGCCCCCCCCCCTCCCACCTACAGCTTATACAAAATTACACACAACCTCACTGTCATGTAGTGAAATTGAAAGACATCCACAGATGATAATGTTATGCATCTGGTGGAACAGCCAAGGACATAGCCAAAGGGAGGATTACGAGGGGAGAGGGGGGGGGGGGGGGGTTTGGACCCTCCCCTTCCCCCCTCCCACCTACAGCTTAAACAAAATTACACACAACCTCACTGTCATGTAGTGAAATTGAAAGATACTGTTTTTTCAATCGTACAACTAATAGTGATAGCTGCTATCACTGCTCAAGAAGGCCATTGATAGATTTAAACTATCAATTATTGATAACATTATCAGCTATCTCCCACCCCTACTTTAGTCAAGACCAACTACTGTACATTGTTGGCCATACTTGAGCTCAGTTGCTTTGTTAATCAGTATAGTTCTTACTTACAGTCCGGTTTATGTTTGTTGCTGTGTGCTTTTATTGTAGTTTCTAATAATGGATAAGTTTGTAACAAGAAACAAGAGGAAACTAATTTGGATTCATCTGCTAGCTTTACAGTAAGTTAAAAATATATACATACTACTATAATAGCCTAATTACCTATCGTCAGCAGTTTAATGTTAGCACTGGAGCCGTTATTTGAAGATTGTTAAAACTTTGGGGTTGCAATATTTCAGTATTTCACAATGCAGTGAAGTGGTAAACACAATTACAAATAACTTTAAATTATACTCAGCACATAAAAATACTTTTGGATTTGTCTGTGTTGCTCAAAAATTGTGTTAATCAAAAGAACCATCATCCAAATGATGATGGTAGCATCTATTTTGAAAAATTTGCTCAGAGTTATATCATTACTAGCCCAAATGGCAAAATAGTGCCTATGTGGCCAACTAGGCAGTATGCAGTTATAAAAGCCAGCTCCAGTGAGGAACAATGCAGAGGAGTTTGTCACGCGCGAGAGTGGGAGAGTATGTGATGACAGCACATTCCATAGTTCATTTCTAAAAGATTTTTTCTGTGGACTGTTTGAATTCATCTTAGCTGACTGCACCCTGCATCTCCCCCTCCCCCCCCCCCTCCCCCCCAACCTTCCTTTCGTCCAAAATCTACATATCCCTTGCAATACTACGATAACTGAAATGCTTTTGTCACTTAAGGAAATTGAAGAACTTTAATGAAATGAAAGATACTTTAATGAAATTTGAGACTGAATTTAGGAACTTGGGATATTTTATTTGCTGAAGGAATTCTGGCTTGATTTCGGATAAGCCGCACATTTAAATACAAGATGGCAGTAGTAGAAAGAGATTTGAACCCATTCAATTTTATAAGTAATTCAGCACAATGTTAAGGTTTTCTTGCTCTGCAATACTAAACCTTATATTAGAAGACTGAGCTGTGTTTTGTTATCAAAGAGGTAATTCATTATATTAGAATTTTAATCCACTGGCAACAGAGTGAAGATTTAATTTGCATTTCGGTATTTCTCATACACTGTTGCGAATATATGCTATACTTTTTTAAGAAAAGTTTTTCTTCCTTAATTTTATAAGCCAAATACTGTATGTATGAATGAAAAGCTTGAGCCTTGTTAGTCCTCTTTAACAATTTAGACCCCCCCCCCCCCCATGCCTTTTGACAAAATCGTGACTACATCCTTGGAACAGTAACAGTGTGGTGTACTACAAATTGGCTCCTCCACGTGTCACCAGCACTGCTCACATTTATTGTCAACAATGGAGACATTTTGTAGAACAATTACCAGGCAGACTGTGTGAAGTAATGCTACTCCCCAGTAACATCTACCCACATTCTGCTAGACTGACAAAAAACACCTTTTTCACCCTCAGATTTTCACCTTTTCCACACTCTATCAAACAGTGTTTAAGGAACTTCCTTCCTGGATGAAAATGTACACCAAAAATGGCTCAACAAGGTCTTTGCCTCAAAACCATGTGGTTTCTAAAGTCACAGAATTGAAAAGTTAGCTCAGTGTTGGCAGACTGTTGTTAATAGTGAAGAAGAATATTTTTATTCATGACTAAAATCTCTGTTATGTATATCTGTTGTGTTTATTAACATATTGAAAAATGCTGTGTACTTATGCACTAACCCAATATATAATTTTCAAGACATAGTATTGTCACCTGCACTGACAACCTTGTGTGACAATACGTACTTCAATCGAAGGAAGAAAATGGAAAAATAGTGGTGAACACACAACTTCTCATAAAGTTTATTAGTACCACTTCACTGTTAACACTGCTGTAGCCTTTGCTATTTGTATTCCGTGTATTGATATCTACGGAGAATTAAAAACAAAATATTAACTTTATTAAGAAGTGGTATTAGCCATTGAAACAAGTAAAATAAGTCCAATAAAAATGGGCTTACACCTGTACACTTGCATATAGGAGGCTCTGAAAGACAATTGCTTGCTGGTACAAGAACAGTCATTGATCAGAGCTCCAACAATAGTGTCAATGAAATATTTTTATGTCTTTCTACAGGATGGGGCAGATAAAAGTGGCCCGGACAAGTGGATACAATTAGACATGAATGTATGCATATAACCACACCCAGTGACACAATGTGTATGCATGCCACATGGTCCACACCAGTTCAGAGCATAGTGCCAGCTGTGTGAGTGTGAGTGGAGCAGTGCAAAGGGCTTGATGGTACTCACAGTTGAGCAGCAGGTGTTCACTGTGGAAAGTTATGTGACATCAGAGTCGTGGAAATGGTGTGGTCAGTTGTTTGCTCAGAAGTTCATGGTGTCAAAGTGCCAGCAAAGAGTGCCATGCAACACTTAGCCTGAAAATGGCATTGGACAAGGTCTGTTTTCAACAAGGCAAAAAAAAAAAAAAAAATCTGAAATGTGCCCACACACCAGAAAATGTGCCTTCAGTTCACCAGTAAATGCTTCCGAGTGTTATCAAATCAACCCAATGTCTGTCTCAAGAGATCGGCACATCACACGATCATAGTCTACCTGCACCTGCACATGCATCCCTACCAAGAGTCTATTGCTCACACATTAAAAACAGCAGATGCTCCTCAGTGTCTCCAGTTTTGTGATTCACAGGGATAACAATGAATGGCTTGGACATGGATCTGTTTCTTCTGTCTGATGAAGCCTGGTTTCACATGAGTGGTTATATCGACACACAGAATCACAGGTTTTGGGCAGTGGAGAATCCACATAACTTCCACAGAATGCCATTCCACAATCATAAGGTTGGGTTTGATGTACAGGCTGCTCTATTGGTCCCATCTTCATTCACTAGACACTGAATTTGGTGAGTTACATTGCCAACATTTTGAAACCATTTGTGCCAGTACTAACAGAGGAGGAAAAGACCTACAGTTACTTCCAACAGGATGGAGCAATAGCCCATACAGTGGGCCAAACCTTGGAACACTTCTACACAATCTTCATACCTGACAGGGTTGTTAGCAGAGGTTAGTCTGGTCTGACCCTAGCTAGCCACCCAGGTCACCTGGTCTGTCAGTGTGTGGGAAGCCCTCAATTTTATGGTGTATCATAACAACATTCATAGTCTTCAAGAAATGTAGCAGAGCATTTTGGACGAGAATGCAGCAATTCCAAACAGTCCATCTTTGATCTGCCTTCAGCAACTTGCTGACCAGAGCCCAAGAGTGCCATGAGATGAATGGTGGTCACTTTCAACATCTGCCGTAGTCAGATTAGTACTGTATTTCCGGTCCTCTGCTGTGTTTCTTTGTACCTTGGAACTCTGTTCTCCAGGCCACTTTTATTTGTCCCACCCTGTATATTACTGCAGTACAGGCTGTAATGTAGCAGCCCAAAAAGCACACAGTGAAATATTTGATACCTCACTAAGTAAACTATCTGGTCCTGATTTTATTAAAATAACAAATACATGGGCTTGAAACTTTATTTTAGTCATTTATGTTAATTGCTAATCAATATATTATTGTTGAATACAAACAATATTAATTTTAATCGATTATGTAATTGTCTTTTCAATCTGCCATGTAAACATGTCATAATTCCTATCCACATGTAATTTATGATGAAAACAAATGTTGTAATACAATGGACATATGAATTCAAAAACATGTTAGTAATTTTCATCTTTAAGCATCTCTAATCAAGAAACACTCTTAACTGAACTAATTCTACAAACTGTAACAAAGGAGAAACTTGTCTTCAAATATTGTTTCTAAATACATATTTCCAAACAATTTGTAATTTGTATTGATGTAATTAAGTTTCTGCAGGTCCACAACTTTTAATTACATGTCTAATAACTGAATATTGTAACAATATATAGAACATTTTCATTGCTATAATCTAATATAATGCATCACTGGGTGAGACATAGAGTTGATTCTTGGGATTGATTCTGTGCATGCATCTTTGGTGCTGTTCAGAATCATTTTCCATTTCTGAGTCTGTATAAAAGAAATGATGATTTAGTATAATAATAGTTACAAAAAAAAGGAGATAAAAGCAACCCAGATAATTACAAAGATATCTCTCTTTTAGACTGCACATACAAGATTTTCTCCAGAATTCTATACAAGAGGATCAAAGAGCAACTAGACAAAGAATTAGGTGAATACCAAGAAGGCTTCAGACCTTGCAGAAGCTGTGCAAAACAGATCATCACTTTAAAATTAGCCATAGTGTATTACAAGAAACGAAATAAACCTCTTATAATAACCTTCGTGGACTTTAAAAAGCATATGATTGTATCCATAGACCTTCGATGTTAAAAATCTTAAGAAATTTCAGGTTCCATACAAAATTAATCAAATTGGTAGAACTCACCTTAACCATCACTGTATCAAAACACAAGTTCAGGGGGGGGATCCCTCTGATCTATTCATCATAAAAACAGGTTTAAGACAAGAGGATTGCTTGGAACCCCTGCTGTTCAACTGTGCTTTAGAATACATAATGAGAGAATAGTACAAGATTAACGCAAAGAATATCCAAATTGGAAGACCCAAAGACAACATAAGTTTAAATTGTCTAGGATTTGCTGATGACCTTGCTCTCTTGTCCAGCAGTATTCACAGAAACCAAACAACAAGTTAAATAATAATAATAAAATAAGTGTTAAAATTGATAAAAAGTTGTCAGTCATTTGGTGGAGTGCAGGTAGAAATTTCAATAGGCTAGAAACTTGTGGCATTCAAAATTGCTGTGAATGGATTTTTGTGACCCGATTGTGGACCAGATAATGAAAAGTTAACAAATAGCCATCTACTATTCTGCTACCATCTCATCTAAATTTGTAAAATGCTTCATTTGTATTTCAGAACCAACATATAAATTAATATTTTAAATTGAAGCTTATTACACACTACTCAAATCCTTAGGCCCAATCCCAGAACTGCTCCCCAGAGTCCATCTCTCTACTTACCTCAACCACTCCCCGCACTCCCAACTTCTACATGCCTCCTAAAGTCCATAAACCCAACCACCCAGGACACCCCATTGTGACCGATTACTGTGCCCCCACTGAGAGCATCTTTGTTCTCGTAGACCAACACCTTCAACCTATTACCCAGAACCTATCCTCCTATATAAAAGATACCAACCATTTCCTCAATCGACCCTCCAGAGTTCCTGTTCCTTTACCACACGGTGCCCTGCTCGTCACTATTGATGCCACCTCCCTGTACACTAACATTCCCAATACCCATGGCCTTACTGTTATCGAACACTACTGTTCCAGACGCCTATGGGTTCCAAACCAACAACCTCCTTCCTAGTCTCCATGACCAACTATATCCTCACCCACAATTACTTCTCCTTTGAAGGCATAACCTACAAACAAATCCACAGTATGGCTATGGGCACCCACATGGCCTCATCCTATGCCAACTTATTCATGGGCCATCTAGAGGAATCCTTCGTAAAAACCCAGAGCCTAAACCCCTCACCTGGTTCAGATTCATTGATGACATCTTTGCTGTCTGGATTGAAGGTGAGGGCACCTTATTCCTCCAAAACCTCAACAACTTCTCCCCCATTTGCTTCATCTAGTCCTACTCAACCCAACAAGCCATCTTCCTAGATGTTGACCTCCACCTCAGAGATGGCTACATCAGTACCTCTGTCCATATCAAACCTACTAACCACCTACAATACCTCCACTTCGACAGCTGCCACCCACTGCATACCAAGAAGTCCCTTCCATACAGCCTAGCCACCCATTGTCATTGCATCTGCAGTGACAAACAGTCCCTCTCAAAATATACCAAGGATCTCACTGAAGCCTTCACTGACCATAATTATCATCCCATTCTTGTACAAAAACAAATCTCCCATGCCTATCTTTCCAGTCTCCCACCACATCCCAAAGTCCCACCGTCCGGCCACAGAGGAGCATTCCCCTCATAACACAGTACTATCCAGAAATGGAGCAACTGACGTACATTATCAGCCATGGTTTCAATTACCTCTCACCATGCCCTGAAAAGAGAAATGTCCTGCTCACTATCCTTCCACCCCTCCTACCATGGTATTCCGCCATCCACTGAACCTACACAATATACTCGTCCATTCTTACACAACACCTGCTCCCAATCCCTTACCTCGTGGTTCATACCCCTGTAATAGACCTAGATGCAAGACCTGTCCCATACATCCTCCTACCACCACCTACTCCAGTCCAGTCACTAACATCACCTATCCCATCAAAGGCAGGGCTACCTGTGAAACCAGTCATGTGATTGACAAGCTAAGCTGCAACCACTGTGCTGCATTCTATGTAGGCATTACAACCAACAAGCTGTCTGTCCACACGAACTGCCACTGACAAACTGTGGTCAAAAAACAAGTAGGCCACCCTGTTGCTGAACACGCTGCCAAACATGATATCCCTCATCTCAATGACTGTTTCACAGCTTGTGCCGTATGGATCCTTCCCATCAGCACCAACTTTTCTGAACTGTGCAAGAGGGAACTTTCCCTGCAATACATCCTACATTCCCCTAACCTTCCTGGCTTCAACCTTCGTTAGTTACTGTCCTCACCCATCCAGCGCCCTCCCTGTTCCCATTCCAGCAGTACACAGCCGTCATTTCACCACTACACCCATTCTTTTAATTTCTTTTTATTTCTCTCCTTTCCGCTACATACCCCCTTCCCCCTCCACACCTTCTCTCCTGCCCTCTGTCTAAACTACAACACTTCACTGTTTGCCACTCCCACCATACTATCCCTCCCCCTACCTGCCCCAGCCTCCTCCTTACCCCCACCCAGTCGCCACTTCCATCATGCACTGGTGCTGCTGCTCGCAGTGCGGTTTCAGTTCTCTGAGACTGCAGACGTACGTGCAAGTTGCGTTTGCTGACAAAGGCCTTAATGGCCAAAAGCTATAATTGGGCGAATCTTTTTGTTGTGCCTATCAAGACTCAGCATCTCCACTGTTTGCTGAGTAGCAACTTTTCTCCTCTGGTATTGTTACATTCCGTCCTAGAGTTTCCATTGTTTGATTTTTGTTATTATACACTAGAGTTCAATATAGCTGCCTATTAGACAGTATAATCACCTGATACCCAGGACATTCGGCGTATGTGCGGCTCTATGCTGTGCTTCATCTTTTAAGTGTATCTTGTTAAATGGTTCTTCCCTTATAGATGGTTTGTTACCTTTGTTCTGACTCACCACCCTACTAGCCAGTGATTTGTAGTGCTTTGACAGCCTTTCAGAATCTGAAGAAGCCTTAAACAGGTGAAATGCATTACATCTAATAAAAATAACTTTGCAACTGAGATTGCCTCTTTACATGATTTTAAAATGTGTATACGAGGTCTGTTAGAAAAGTATCTGACATTTGGCTGGGAAGAAAAAACTGGCTTACTTGGAACATTGGACACCTAATCACCCTCAAAGTTGTTCCCTCGGGACTCCACGCACGTCTCCCAGTGGTGGTGCCATTGTTGGAAGCATGCCAAAAAAGCTTCTTTCGGAGTAGAGTTTAGCTCAGCTTTCACTGCTGCCATAATGTCTTCTCTTGTCTGAAATCGCATTCTTTTCAAGGGCCTCTTGAGTTTGGGGAAGAGCCAGAAGCTTCAGGGGGCCATATAATGAGAGCAAGGAGCCTGTCAAAGCACAAGAATCTGGTTTACAACCAAAAAAAGTCGGAATCAAGTGCGAGGAATGTGCTGAAGCATAGCCGTGATGGAGGCAGCAATTTCCTGTCGATTGCAAGTCCAGTCAGCTGCACTGCACAGCATCACATAGGTGATGGAGGATATCCCCACAGTACTCTTTGCTGATTGATTGATCCTGTGGTGCATACTCATGGTGTACCACACGTCAGGAGTCAAAGAAAGCAGTCAGCATCACTCTGACATTGCTAGCTCTTGGTGATGAGGAATGTTTCCACTGTGATCAGTCTGATACAGTTTATGGGTCGTACCCATAGACCCAGGACTTGTAACTGATGATTATGGTGTTCAGAAAGTTGGGGTCACTGCTTGTGCAGCCCAGCATGTCCTGTGAGACTTCAACACAAAGCTGGTTTTACTCTGCCATCAGCAGCTTTGGCACAAGTTTCACCAACACTCTCTTTGTGGTGAATTCTTGAGTCACATTGCAATTGTGCAAATAAAATGCTGATGCCAACCTCTTCCGCAATTTCTCTGAAAGTCACACAACAACTCTGCATCACCACAGCATTCAATTTGGCAATGACCTAGTCATTTTGGCATGCTGATGGCTGACCAGAGTGTGGCTCTCTCTCCACTCATGTGCAGCCATCTTTAAACGGATGTACCGCTCCATAATCTGTGTGATGCCCAGAGCATTGTCACCAAAAGCAGTCTGAATCTTCCGAATGGTTTACACCCGGCTCTCACCCAGTTTCTGGCAAAATCTGATTCAGTAGCACTGCTCCAGTTGTTCTGTCATTTTCCTTGCAATGAAAAACCAGTGCAAGTACTGCACAGTACCTCACTGAACTGCTGCTTACCAGAAACTGATGATATTGACAAATGGGAAAAAATTCAAGCATGTGGACAAAGTTTCAAGTCAGCTCATGCAAGGACACTAGATTCAAATCCATCACGTGTTCTTAAAAAAATAAGTTTGGATACTTTTCTAAGAGTCCTCATATACTTCAGTTAGTATCAGTTTGATGACACAGTACATGTCAGTCTGAGTGTTAAGTATTTTGCAGTCAGTTGTGAGTTTAGAGTTATGTACCACTGTAATTTCTGTCATGTTAGTGTGTGTAATTGTAGAGTAAATTACTCACAACTCTGGGTGTGTATCATGCTGTCTTACATACTTACACAGATGACTTCCCTTTTGTGATGTTTGTAAGTATGAGTGGTTTAGTGCATTATCTTTCTTGCTTTCCATCATTTGCAAGCAATGAAATCCTACAACCATTCAAGTGATGCAGAGAATACAGTTTTATGCTATGCTTTAGCAAATGTAAGCCAACTTGGAACCTGTGCCCTCTACACTGAAAAATATCCACATCGGTGAGTACCAACTATAAGCTGTTTGGCTAATGCTTCCAGAGTCTTAGTTACACAGTCTCTGGTAACCCAAAAAGTAAACAGGAGAGAACATTGCTCCATCTGTCCATCCAATATAGAGGAGCAGACACTACACTTGGCGGATGAAAATCGTAAAACCACTCTGTGACAAAAGAAGTCATGCTTGTACCATTTTCCAGGCAGCACTTCACAAACAATTTCTGTAAATGCACAGTTACTAGTGCATCTAAGGTGAAGATACAAGTGTTGTAGCAGCTTGTAGCTCCGTCAATGGATCATGTAAGCTGTGGTGCATGTCCTCTGTTTATAACTGATATTTTATTTTCTGCCAAGATGTGGTTCACACAGTTTGGTTTCATGAACTTTCATCATCTTGTATGGTGAGATAGAAATCCTATACAACTGCAGAAAGAGAGAATAGCCAGCTTACCTTAAATAACAAAAATGGTTCAAATGGCTCTGAGCACTATGCGACTTAACTTCTGAGGTCATCAGTCACCTAGAACTTAGAACTAATTAAACCTAACTAACCTAAGGACATCACACACATCCATGCCCGAGGCAGGATTCGAACCTGCGACCGTAGCAGTCGCGCGGTTCCGGACTGAGCGCCTTAACCGCGAGACCACCGCGGCCGGCTCTTAAATAACACATGGACAAATTTTCATGTTGATAGATTAATATGGCCATGTCTGTTAGCACAATGATTTGATGGGGCTCATTGTCAGCATTTTGGTATTAACATATTTGCCTACATTGTTTGAGGGCATGTTCTGCCATCAAAGACTGCATATAAGGTTCACACACAATGGTGCACTAGCACATTCTCGCAGCAGTGTTCATAAACATCTGGTGCTGACACTTTGGGTCTTCCAGGTCAATCAGAGGGCCCCAACACATCAGCTTCCTCATTCCCCAGACCTCAATCACCTAGAGTTTGGTTATGCAGATACTTGAAGGAATCAGTCTGCATCACTCCAGTCATACAGTACAGGACCATGTCTTCAATGCAAGCCAGCAACTACAAGAGAGTCAACTTCAAACGAAATGTGATTCCTAATTCTGAAGAACAGAGAGCTGCACTGCTGTGGATGGTCATCACAATGAGTGTTGAGATCTCACAAAATATGCACTTCTGGACACATATTTATTAAATCTGTTTTCTTGTTTTGAATGACTACTGCCATCTCACACTATGCAACACCTTTTTTAATATAGAGTATAACTGTAGGTATTGAACTGTTCCACATACAAGCAAAACAATTGAATAACATCAATAATAAAAGCACAGAGAGCTCTTGACACGCGTCTGTCAAATATTCCTGTGGTATGAAGTTATGCAGAAACATTTAGATTCAGAGAAACAGGGTCTTGATTAACAAAAAAATGTGAACTGCTTTGTAAATACAAACTGACAAAAGAAGATAGGGGTTTAAACAGTCTCTAAATAACACACTGAGCAAGAATGATAAGACAAGAACTGTCAATTGCTGACAGGCCATAAAAATAACAATGTGCAGCACTGTTGAATCACAGTCATAAGAAAAGTAGTTTGAAGTGAGCGATCATTTCAAATGTAGATGCACATATTACGGCTTTTAGACAAAAAATAACACCACAGAAAATCAGCCAAATGTGTAACTCATTTTTGCAAAAAAGCAAGACCCAATGATGATAGCTCACAGGGGCAAAAAGGTCTGGATAACGACAGATCTGACAATGATGCCAGAAACCAGTAATTTCCATCTGAAAGTTTGTGTGATTGTACTGGGCAATAAACCATTTTAAAGACTTTTTCCCTTCCTTTGGTTTTGTGTTGTATATTCTGCCCCACTATTAAAAATCAACATAATTGATCATATTAATACCACTTAACAGCTCTTGTTTGATGGTAGTCACATCACAGACAGTTCTTTCATATTGTGCTGGTGATATCATCTGGGGGAAAAAATTAATTAAAGACAAAGTAAAAAGAAAAATCTAAGGCTAAATCATGCACCAAAAAACATAGGTGACTGGTTTTAGATTTTTGAGCTGAGGAGCTAAAGTATGTGTTAAAAGGAATTGACTGGAGTGTCAACCAATTTATAATTATTGGGTGGAAGCTGACAATTAAGCCAGTCATTGAAACCTCAGTTGATCTGTATATACATAGATTCAGTAATAAGGGAACTAAGCTTGAGTTCATTCAAATAATTTTCTGTCTAATTTTTTAAAATGTGTTTCTCTTATATGTTGGACAGGATAATCAGATTTAAAGTGGTTCTAAGATTGGAAACTAGTTTTAAACGTTCAGCATTGTAAAATTGTACATTTCACAAAATAAAACAAAGTGATATCCTGAGACTACATTGTCAGTGAGTCACAAATAGAAGCAGTCAACATATACAAATACCTTTGTGTAACACTTTGTAGGACTGTGAAATGGAATGATCACATAGGCTCAGTCACAGGAGCAGTAGGTGGCGCACTTCTATACAATGAAAAATTCAATCAGTCTATGAATGAGATTTCTCACAAAAGTCTCATGCAGCCTATCCAAGCATATTATTCAACTGTGCGGGATGCATACAAAATCAAACTAATATGGGATGGTGAGTATATATAAAACAGAGGCAGCATGAGTGGTCACAGGTTTGTTTGGCCCAAGGAAGAGTGTCAAGCAAATGTTTAAAAAAATTGAAATGGCAGATGCTTGAACATAGATGGCAATTATGCCACGAAATCCTGGTTACAAAGTTTCATGAACAAGTATTAAGTGAGAAATCTATATAGATATTCTTCAAATCTCCACATATCACTCCAGTTGAGACTGTGAAGACAAGATTAGGCTAATTACAGCACACACTGAGGTACTGAAACAGTCATTCTTCCCACACACCAGATGCAACTAGAACAGGGAAAAAACCTAACATGTGTTACAATATTAAGTACCCCATCCTGCTCACTTCAAAATGGCTTGCAGAGTCTGTATGTGGATGCAGAAAATTTGAATCTTGCAAAAACTCAAGTCAAAATTAAAGGAATATCTTGTTAGCCACTCATTCTATAAATTAGCTGAACACCTGGAGTATGTATCCACAGAATGTTGTTAGCACTGCAGAAGACCAAGTTCATTAGATATACACTGATAAACCAAAACATTAGGACCACTGCCCACCATGATGTTGGGTGCCACCTGTGCTGTGTCATCCGAAACAAAACACAGCCAGGGCAAAAGCACCACAGGCACAAAGATGCAAGCTGGTGCCAGTGCCATAGAGACTCACAACTTGCAAGTTCCACCAGTGCCATGGGTGGCACTGATGATGTGCATATCGACTTCACCTCGGCCAATTGGTGGCTGAGTACAATCCACCAATGAATGGATGACAATGGACAGAAGCCTACGGAAGATAGAAGAGCAGCTCTCACCCACTTGGTTATAGATTATTGTCCAGGGCTGACTTAGACAGGAAACACTGTATAGCGAACTCTTAGAAGTGAACAGACAGTTGTTGTTCATTGCATTTGTTATGTACTGTGAAGTTTACCTACGATAATTTGCACTTGGCTATTAGGGCTTTTTTGTGTTACATTACAAGCAGTGTTGCAGACTTCATTGTTCAAAGAGACACAAAGATAAGTAAACCTTTTCAACTCATTTGCCTGATTTTGTTAGTAATTTGTTGGAGTGTTGTAAAATGTTCATTCTACTATACTGTTACCCGACCTTGGGGCACAGCTGTGTAATAGTGACAGGGAGAAATTTTCTTAGTAGTGTACTGCACCAGAAGCTCTTTCATGAACTCACAAACTTGGCCAACTGTAACAACAGTGGGAACTCGGCCTCCACAGCAGTAGGAATGAGGCCTTTGGTGATGAGGTTTTACAAAACTGGTAACTAGGGTTTACAAAAACCTGGTGGTGTTGTTGGCCCATGATGTAGTAACAAAAGTATGTGAGTGGAGCAGACTTGAACAGGGGCTCAACCTAGTGGAGATATGAGGTGCAAAAGGGGAAATCCACTGAGATAAGGGACTTTGACAAAGGGCAGATTATTATGACATAGAGCCTGTAAAAGAGTGTCTTATAAATGGTGAAGCTGGTTAAATGCTCACTTGCTACCGTTGTGAGCACCTATGAAAAGTGGTAAAATGACAATGAAACTGCACTGAGGTGCTAAATGGTTGGATGTCCATGACTCTTCATGGATCATGAGATTCAGAGACTTCTCTGCTCTGTAAAGTAGGCTAGATGGTGATCTGTGGCATCTCTGCTGAAAGAGCACAAATGTTGGTGCATGCACAAGTGTTTAAGAGAACATCTTTCACGTACATTGTTGAACAGGGAGCTCTGGATCAGATCACCCCTATGTGTTCACATGTTGACCCAATGCCATTGTCAGTTATGATTACAGTGGGCACAAGACCATCAGGATTCAACTGTCAATCAATGGAAACATGTTGGCTCTTTGGGTGAATCACATTTTTGCTACACTAGGTTGATGGTTGTCTCCACAAATGCCTTCATCAAGGTGAACAATGGCACAAAAAGTGAAGCATGCTATGGATGCAGGCTTGTGAGAGCAGTATTATGCTATAGGAGACATTGCTTCCATTGGACCTGTGGTAGTAATCGAAGATATGCTGACAGCTGCAATCCACCTGCATTCCTTCATGCTTGATGTCCTCCCCAATGGCAATGTCATCTTTCAGAAGTATAATTGTCCCTGTCTCAAAGACATAAGCATTCTGCAATGGTTTGAGGAGCATTATAGTGAACTCATGTTGCTGTCTCAGTGACCAAATTTGCTTGATGTAAATCCTATGGAACCCATCTGAGTTGCTTTTGGGCACCATTACTGCGTATGCAAATCAGCGGCCCATTATTTTCATGAATTACATGACCTGTGCATAGATATCTAATGCCACATACCTCCACAAACCTACCAACAAACTGTTGGTTCCATGATACACAGAAGCAGTGATGTATTTCATTCCAAAGATGGACAAACAAGCTATTAAGCAGGTGGTCATAATGTTTTGGCTCATCATTGGAATTTTATGTGATACACAATCAAGTGTGTTCTTATCTTCATCAGTAATTAGTACACTCATAAAACTGCCAAGTATCTATTACTTCTAGAACAGTAACTGAATCACCATTTAAAAATATTTCACACTTCACACAATTAAAACATTCTTGGAGAACTCAGGGTAATGCTTAAAAAAATAAATTTAAATAAAAGCAATTGCTAATGCTTAATACTAAAAGTCTTGCATATTTTCTGGTGTAAACATCTCATGCATCAAAAAGTAATGCTAGATCAGTTTTTCACATAGGCAGAAGAGAAAGACATGGAAATAAAATATAGGTAGGGGGGCCGGTTGTGGTCCTAAAGTCCTCTTCAGATGCGTGTGGGGTACACCAAGTGTGGAGAGACTAAATGAGCAGCTGATACCTATTTTTTGTGTTATGAAGCTCCAAGTACATATAAACATAGAAGAATATACATTATGCATAAGCAAATGAGCAGGCCTCGTTGTGAACAAAAATGCATGGGCTTCAGATTTGGAAGGGCAGAGTTCACACTCTATCTTCCTATCCTAATACAGGTTTTGCTAAACCTCTTCAGGTAAATTCTAGGATGTTTCCTTCAACAGCCTGTGATTAACCACATGTCCTCACCTAATTAAAAAAATGTGTATATTCACACATCTGTATACAGGGTATATTATAAGTAATAGCAAAACCTGACATTCCTGAAGGTACACAATAATACAGAAGCAAGCAGAAGCAAAAATGTTCCAATAAACAAGGAATCACACACATGGCACTTCAGAGACCATTACGAATGTACACTTAGGAGCTGTCACTGACTTTGGGATGAAATATTGTCCTAGTTAGTCAAATCTATTTGAAATGTTCTTCTTCTGTATCAGCAGGAGTGCCGTATGCTTCACTATTGAGATGACCCCAGGCTTAAAAGTCCAGAAGACAGATGTGACATGATCTAGATGACTCGCATGACCTATCCAGATTGGCACCTTAGATGCCATCATGTGCCAGTGCCCACAATCTCCATGGCATTCCTGAACCATGAACCATAGATGAAATTTGAGTCCCGTTAGATGGGGATTTAACTGCAAAATTTACATTTCAAAGAAACTTGTACAAACTAGAACAAAACTTCTTACTGAAGTCAGCAGCAGCTTTTAACCATACATTTGCAATTACCTCACAAATGGTTCATTTGATGATCCACGTTTTTTAGAATGTTATTACTTCTACACTATCCACTCACAGTAATGTGACCATGTGTCAGTAATGTGACCACCTTTTGCAGCACAGACTTCTGTGTGACATGCAGGAAGAGTGTTAGTGGGGTTCTGGAAAGTACTGACAGGTATACGAACCCATGCCCCCTGCAGTGTTGTGGCCAGCTGCACTAGCTTTCTCAGTTCAGGATCCATGGTGCAAACAGCCCAATCGAGGTGGTCCCACAGATTCCCAATTTGGTTTAAATCTGGGGAGCCTGGTGGCCAGGTGAGTACAGAAAACTATCCTGGTGCTCATCAGACCAAGCACGTACACTGGGAGCTGTGCGACACGTTGCATCGTCCTGCTGTTTCAAATGGCTCTGAGCACTACGGGACTTAACTTCTGAGGTCATCAGTCCCCTAGAACTTAGAACTACTTAAACCTAACTAACCTAAGGACATCACACACATCCATGGCCGAGGCAGGATTCGAACCTACGGCTGTAGCAGTCGCGCGGTTCCCAACTGTAGCACCTAGAACTGCTCGGCCACTCCGGCCAGCCGGCTTGCTGGTAGATGTCATCATGCCGAGGAAAAACAAACCGCATATAGGGGTGGAGAGGGTGCCCAAGGATACATGCATGTTAGTGTTGATACATTGCACCTTCCGAAATGATGATCTCACCCAGGGAATGCCACATAAACATTTCCCAGACCATAATACTGCCTCATCTGGCCTGGGCCCTCCTGATGATTGTTGCAAGGTGTTCGTTTTCAGACATTTCATGCCAACAGCCATATGTCATCTGAAAAAGTCACCTGTTCCCACACAGTGGACACCAGTTGTGGTACTGGCTTGTAAATTCCAGCCTTCACTGCCAATAAACAGCAATCAACGTGGGTACATGAAGCAGACACCTGCAGGAGGGGCTCATATGCATCAATGTTTGCTGAACAGTCATGGAGGAGACATTGATTGTGGCCCCTTGGGTTCTTCTGGATGGTCATTCATTAAGCAGTTGCACATCTGTTCTCCCATACGGATCTATGTAGCTGTCATTCACCCCTGTCATTTGTGGCCCACAGCTGCCTCAATATATTCAGATAAAGCCATTTTGCCATACACAATATACTTTAACCACAGCTACATGCAAACAGTTTACAAACTTAGCCATTTTGGTAATGTTTCAATCCTTGACCAGAAAGCCAATGATCGTGCCTTGTCGGAGGGCAGATAAATCGCTCCATTTCCCCATTACAACAACAACTGCACTGTTTTCCGCATCTCCTGACACACTTTACATACCCTCCACTGCAAATTACAGGCAGAAGGGGTCCACTGGCCAACCTAGTGTGTTATGAGTACGTGACGCGAAGTGATGCGTATGGCAAAACAGAGGCGCACAGCCGCGTATAAATAGGTGCAGGTCTCTAACGAGATTCATTCAAGTGTGGCAGCTCTCCTTGATGGCGGGGCATAACACACCACCAGTTACACGCAGCAGCAGATGGGGCGCCAGCATTACAGTCAACAGCAGGTCGCCGGTTTGACCCTCTGAGGCCGACACAGGGTCCGAAGCCAGCCAGCAGCAGGCCACTCCGTGGCTCGCTACCGTGGACAGTCGTCCTGGCTTCCAACACACACCAGAGGCATTCCGAGGTGAGGGCCACAGATTTGGACTCCGGATCGTGGGAGCTTGTTGTCACTGCGATCTTAGCCACACTGGCTAGAAGCACGCAGCTGGTCACCTGCGGCTCACACCGAGTGGCCGACACACACCGAGTCGGCAAGGACGCAGACTGCCGAGTCAACTGCCGGCATCCTGATGATGACGCAACTCTGCTGGCATACAAGGCCGATGCACAGCAGTGCGTCCATGAGTTGCTGAGGCAGCCATCCCGTGCCGAGCCGTTTCGCAGACATCGAAGTGGTGTCATCAGCATTGTGGGACCCAGTGACGCAGATCAAGAAGAATGGGGACATTGTAGTTGGAAACAATAAATCACTTGAAAAGCTTGGACGAGTCTTAATATGGTGCCTTCTACCTCTTCCTGCTGCATTTGGTGTTGCTGTTACTTTCGGTGGCAGAAGTTGCCACTACAGTAATTACTCACAGAAACTGATAATTTACTGTTGATGAAAGTACAAAGATTGAGAGATAGTTTCAAAGTCTGCTACTGGAAGCTACAAAACACATCAAAATATTAAATGTAACAATGGAAACTCTAGGTTGGAATACTGACAATATAAGAGAAAGAGAGATAGCAACTCGATGTAAAGGCAACATGCTGAGATGCAGACAGACACTAAGGAAAGACACTTATAGATTAGCTTTTGGCCAAATCGTTCGTCAGAAAAGAAAACAAACATTTTTTCACACAAGCAAGCGCACCTCATGCACACATGATTACACGTGATTGCCATCTCCAGCAGTTTAGACTGGAATGCGACTGTCACAAAGATTGGAAGCAGCAATCTGTTGGTGTCAGGCAAGGCGAAGGGATAGCAGGATATGGGTGAGGGGAGAGAACAGCGCTGTCTGGTAGAGCATGCAGGAGCTAGGAGGCCAACGGGTACAGCTGTGGGCAGGGAGATTGGGAGGTTTGGGGAGGTGGGAGGAGAACAGAAAAGGAGAGAAGCAGGAAGGAGGGAACATGGGCAGTTACAGAGGGTGGCAAACAAAGAGAGTGAGGGGACATGAGTAGGAAGTAGGTGACAGGACAGAGGGGGTGGAAACTGGTGGGTGTAGGGTGTAGGGACAGTAGGTTTCTGTAGATTGAGGCCAGGATAAATTTGAGAGTGAAGAATGTGTTGCAAGAATAACACCCATCTGCTCAGTCCAGAGAAGCTGGTGGTGGAGGCAAGGATTCACATGGCTAGGGAAGTGAAGTTACCATTGAAATCAACACTGCTATTTTCAGCTGCATGTTGTACCACAGGTTGGTCTACTTTGCTCTCGGCCACGGTTTGGCGGTGGTCGTTCATTCTCGTGGACACCCGATTGTAAGTCTTACCAATACAAAAAGCTGTTAAATAATTGCAGTAGAGCTGGTATGTGACATTAATGCTTTCACTGGTAGCTCAGCCTCTGATGGTGTAGGATAAGCCTCTGACAGGACTTGAGTAGGAAGTGCAGGGTAAGGGATTGGACACGTCTTGCTCCTGTGTCTTTCATAGGGATATGATCCTTGTGACAAGGGATTGGGGTTGGAAGTGGCATAGGGATGGACCAGGATGTTGTGGAGGATGGGTGGACAATGTTGTGGAGGATGGGTGGACAATGGAACACCACTTTAGGAGTGGTGGGGAGGATCTTGGGTAGGATATCCCATGTTTCAGCACACAATGATAGGTAATCAAAGTCCTGATAACTGATGTGGTTGAGATGCAAATCAGTTTCCCTCCTCACCCCTATGACACACTGCACACCTACCTTTTACATGCTCTCCAAAGTCCATAAACCCAACAATCCTGGATGTCCCATTGTGGCTCGTTATTGTGTCACCACTGAAACAATTTTAACATTCACTGACCTAACACCTCCAACCAGCTGCCCGTAATCTAGCCTACCACATCAAAGATAACAACTACCTCCCTCACCTACCGTTAACCATCCCAACCCCATTGCCTCCTTGATCCCTACTTGTCACAGCTGATGCCACTCCTCTGTACACCAACAACCCTCATGCCCAGGTCTTACCGTTATTCTCAGTGTCCTTCAAACTACTAATCTGCTAACTCATAACTACTTCTCCTTTGAAGGGAAACTATACAAACAAATCGGCAGCACAGTCATGGGCACCTGCATGGCACCATCTTGTGCCAGCCAGTTTATGAGCTATCTGGAGGCTTCCTAGCCTCCAAAAACGTCAAGCCTTAGTCTGTTTCAGGTTCATTGCTGACATCTTTATGATCTGGGTTCAGGGTCAAGACACCCTATCCTCATTCCTTCACAACCTCAACACCTTCTCTCCCATCTGCTTCACCTGTTCCCCCTCAACCCAGTGTGCTACCTTTCTGGACACTGACCTCCTCGTCCCTGGTGGCTCCATCCACACCTCTGTTCACCTTAAATCCACTGAAAGTTTCAACAACTGTCATTCTTTTTACACCAAAAAATCCCTCCCATACAGCCTGGCCACCCAGATATGGCGTATCTGCAGTGACAAGAACTCCCTTGCTCAGCATACTGAGAGTCTCATCAAGGCCTTCAAAGACAGGCACTGTCCCCCATGCCTAGTCCACAAACAGATCTCCCTTGCAATTTCCACATACACCCCAAATTCTCCCACCAACCCCAAGAAGCAGCTACAAAGGAGTTCCCTCTTTGTCACCCAATATCATCCCAGACTGGAACAACTGAACCATGTCCTTTGCAAGGCTTTGATTACCTATTATCATGCCCTGAAATCCAACATCCTTCCCACCCCTCCTTAAGTGGTGTTCTGTTGCCTACCCTCACTCCACAACGTTCTGGTTCATCCTTATGCCACTTCCAATCCCAAACACTTGCACAGGTGCAAGACCTACCAAATCCATCAACCCAGCATTTCCTATACCAATCCTGTCACAGGCTAATCCTACCCCATCAGAGGCCAGGCCACCTTTGAAACCAGCCATGTCATATATCAGCTCTGCTGCAATCATTACACATCTATTTATACTGGTATGACTATCAACCAGTTGTCCACTAGGATCAACAGCCACGACCAAACTATGCCCAAAATCAAAGTAGGCTGCCCTGTGGCACAACATGTGGCTGAACATAACGTGCTTGATTTCAATGGCTGGTTCACTGCCCAAGCCATCTGGATCCTACCTCCGCCACCAATTTTCTGAACTGTACAGATGGAGTTACCCTTGCAACACATCCTCCACTCCTGAAATTATCCCGCTTTCAACCTACAGTAACCTGTTGTCCCCAAACCCTCCACCCAACAATCTCCTCCTTATTCTCATCCACTCACCCTCTTTGTGTGCCACTCATTTTTTCTTCTGCCCATTCCTCTCCTTTTTTACTCCTCATTTCCCTCACCTTCCTGCTCCACAGTCTCTTGACACTGTGCCTGGCACTAGTTGGCAGTTTAGTCCCTGCACACAGTGCTCTTCTCACCCCTTCACCTGTGCACTTCCGGTCTGAGCTGCTCGAGAGGCTGTTGTGTATATGAGGTGTGCACACTTGTGTGAACAAATTTGTGTGTGTTTTATTTTCTAACAAAGGCTGTGGGCTAAAGGGTTGGGTTGTTTGGGGAAGTAGACCAGACAGCAAGGTCATTGGTCTCATCGGATTAGAGAAGGATGGGGAAGAAAGTCGGTCGTGCCCTTTCAGAGGAACCATTTGCCTGGAGTGATTGAGGGAAATCACAGAAAACCTAAATCAGGATGGCCGGACGCAGGATTGAACCGCCATCCTCCAGAATGCGAGTCCAGTGTCTAACCACTGCGCCACCTCGCTCGGTGCTGTGAGCTAAAGCTAATGTGCAGATGTGTTTTCATTGTGCCTGTCTGCAAGTCAGTTGTCATCTTTACTGTGAGTAACAACCTATCTAGCCGGCCGCTGTGGACGAGTGGTTCTAGGCGCTTCAGTCTGGAACCGTGCTGCTGCTACAGTCGCAGGTTCGAATCCTGCCTCGGGCATGGATGTGTGTGATGTCCTTAGGTTAGTTACGTTTAAGTAGTTCTAAGTCTAGGGGACTGATGACCTCAGATGTTAAGTCCCATAGTGCTTAGAGCCATTTGAACCATTTTAACAACCTATCTTTTCCTTATATTGTTGATATTCCAACTTGGAGTTTCCATTGTTTGATTTTTTCCTAAAGGGATTTCTTCCATGCCACACTCATGTGATGGTTTCCATTGTCACTATTCTCTATAGCATTACTCTTCTGTGTCCATTCTTTCTCTTCTTCCCTGTGTTTTTTCCTGCCTTCCAAACTGCACACACTTTCAAGCCACACTGTATCAACGCTCTCATCTGTATACAACACATGGCTACATGACTGTGTAGATTGTTGATGCAGCATCTCTCCAAATTCTTCCCACCTATAGTTACATTTATTCCTACAGATCCCAATTCCTCCCTCATCCCCATGTATTTTGCACACCTAACCATACAACATGAACTTGTGATTCTCGACATAACAATCTCCCTTCCACCTCTCTCTTCCCTTATCTCAAGATACACATACTTTTGTACACCATCCGTTCCTTTTCTCCCCCATTTCTAAATGTTTTTCTCATATTTGTGGTTATTTTTACATAGTTTAACATGCTTTCGCTTATTTTCATGTATTTTTGCATATCTGTGCATGTTTTTGCTTATCTGTGCGTCTTTTCAAGTCTCTTTATGTAGTTTTTACCTACTTTTTCTGTTATCCAGCTCACATCACAACTACACCTATTTTTGCGTCATCCCGTTTCCCCTATGGCATCTCTGCCACAATGGATTGCTCCACCTTTCTGCTTCAGGTCAAAACAGAATGCCCCTTTCCTTGCCAAAACATGGAGTTTCTTAACTGCTGCCTAAATCATGGAATCCTCCCAGCGACCTAACCACAAAGTTCCTTTCTCTTTATCTCAACCCTCATTTCACAATGAGCTTCACCTTTTCATATTCCATCAGTGCCTGGCCCTAGCAAACCTGGAACTGTAAAAACACATCTCCATGGCACAGGCACTGCAGAACTGCCTCTGTTCCCTCTGCAACATACTGCTACTATGCCATCCCTGCTACATACATTACATCTCTGAAATTGAATCCCTTGCTCTCCAGCACCTGGAGGAGCGTTCCAGGCACCACCTCCATACATAATCCGCTCTGCTGACATCCTGCTGCCACCTCGGGGCACCACTATCCAACCCCTATCCTAACCATAGTACTCCTCCTCGTCAACCCCTCCCAACACCCAAATCCTGCCTAGCTGAACTTTCACAACTTTCCATACCAACAAAACTCACTACCAACACTCCACCAAATCCATACCCAAAATATTCCCATAACACTGTTGTTAACCTTTCCACCAAAACCCTCAGCCACACAGAAGTTTGGTGTTATCCAAAGGCCTGACATTTAGCCCCACACACAAATTTAACCATGTTACACTTGCCAAAGATGTACTACTTGCATTTCGACAGCTGTCATCCCTTCCACATCAAAAAATCCCTCCCATACAGCCTAGCCACCCATGGACAGCATTTCTGCGGTAACAAGAACTCCCTTGCACAGCGTACTGAGGGTCTCACCAAGCCCTTCACAGACAGGTACAATCCTCTATGCCTAGTCCGCAAACAGATCTCCCATGTCATTTCCCCAAATACCCACAAATCCTTCGACCACCCCAAGAACCAGTTACAAAGGAGTCTCCTCTTTGCCACCCAATGCCACCCCAGACTGGAACAATTGAACCACATCCTTCTTCAGAGCTTCATCTGTCATCATGTCCTAGAATTAGGGAGATCCTGTCCAATATCTTTCCCACCCCACCTAAAGTGGTGTTCTGTTTCCCATCCAACTTCCACAACATCCTTGTCCATCCCTATGCCTCTCCCAATCCCAACATCTTGTCACATGGATCACATACCTGTGGAAGACCCAGATGCAAGACCTGCCAAATTCACCCACAACTTCATATTCCAGTCCTGTCACAGGCTTATCCTATACTATCAGAGGCCAGGCCACCTGTGGAAGCAGCCGTGTCATATCGTATCATATACTACCTCTGTTGTAATTATTGGACAGATTTTTATATTAGTATGACTACCAACCAGCTGTCCACCAGGATGAAGGGCCACCCCCAAACTGTGGCCAAGAGCAAAGTAGGCCAGCCGGTAGCACAACAAGAGCCTGCACAAAACATGCTTCATTTCAAACAAGCAATGCTATCTGTATCCTCTCCTCCAACAGCAGCTTTTCCAAACTGCGCAGATGGGAGTTATCCTTGCAATGCATTCTCTGTTCCCGAAATTATCCTGGTCTCAACCTATGGTAACAGACTGTCTCCACACTCTCCACCCAACAATATCCATCTTCTCCCTATGCTCATCCTCCACCCTCTTTGTGTGCCACCCTCTGCCAAGATATCCACCCATATTTCCTCCAACCAGTTCCTCTCCTTTTTCGCTCCCCATTTCCCCCCAAGCTTCCCATCACACTGCCCACATTCTCCAGATTCTGCACCTCCTGACATTCTAGTTCCTGCAGTTTTCCCCCCAGCCAACACTCTTCTCTCCTCCCAGTCATACCCTGCTATCCTTTCCTCTTCCCCGCGTAATGTTTGTCTTACGGAACTTTACTATGTAATGTGTTTTTGAGTAAATGGTGTGCTTAATCAATTTTACTGAAATCCAAAGAAAATTAAACAACTTAATCTGGAAAACCAGTATGTAATGCCTACAATGAAATCAATCCCTCTGAAATTTACTCAGTCTCGTGAGCACAGAGTTCTGTGGCCCTGTGCAATAACCTGATAAAATTCCCTATGCAAATAAACAATGAAATATGTTGTTTTTAGCTCTTGAGTCACAACAGATGTAATCTTGGTATTCTGTTCTATCCACAGTAGGCACACAAAATATTCGATCTTGGCTTAGCACTATACAATGCTGCCCACATTGAAACTGTTACAAACATTAATACTTTTCTGATTCTGGCACATTAATATTTTTGTGACCCTGATTAAAAAAGCATTTCTTTTAAAATCACATTGGATTTAAAAAAAAAAAAAAAAAAAAAAAAAAAAAGAAACATGATGTGGGAAAGGATGAGGTACTGATAATGGGGTATGCTAAGACTGAATTCTTTAGTCCAAAAATTGTATTCAATATAAAGTTTATCCTTCACAAAATTTTAAATGAAACATTTTAACGTTAACTTCAAAATCAATGAACTTCTCAACTGTTCTACAATTCTCACTTACTGACTGACTCAGTTAACAATACTTCTACATCTACATACATACTCTGCAATCCACCACACGGTGCATGGTGAAGGGTACCTCGTACCACAACTAGCATCTTCTCTCCCTGTTCCACTCCCAAACAGAACGAGGAAAAATGACTGCCTATATACCTCTGTACGAGCCCTAATCTCTCTTATCTTATCTTTGTGGTCTTTCCGCAAAATATAAATTGCCAGCAGTAAAATTGTACTACAGTTAGCCTCAAATGCTGGTTCTCTAAATTTCCTCAGTAGTGATTCACGAAAAGAACACCTCCTTTGCTCCAGAGACTCCCACCCGAGTTCCTGAAGCATTACCGTAACACTCGTGTGATGATCAAACCTGCCAGTACAACATCTATCAGCCCGCCTCTTGGATAGTTACATGACAAAAAGTCTAACATCATTTAACAAAATAGATTCCAAAATTTAACTTGCCTGTATCAGGCAAATTAATTGAAAATTAATTGAAAATTACCGAACTATCAGTTTAATAAGTCACAGCTGCAAAATACTAACGCTAATTCTTTACAGATGAATGGAAAAACTGGTAGAAGCGGACCTCGAGGAAGATCAGTTTGGATTCCGTAGAAATGTTGGAACACGTGAGGCAATACTAACCTTATGACTTATCTTAGAAGAAAGATTAAGAAAAGGCAAACCTACATTTCTAGCATTTGTAGACTTTAGAGAAAGCTTTTGACAACGTTAACTGGAATACTCTCTTTCAAATTCTGAAGGTGGCAGGGGTAAAATACAGGGAGCGAAAGGCTATTTACAATTTGTACAGAAACCAGGTGGCAGTTATACGAGTCGAGGGGCATGAAAGGGAAGCAGTGGTTGGGAAAGGAGTGAGACAAGGTTGTAGCCTCTCCCCGATGTTATTCAATCTGTATATTGAGCAAGCAGTAAAGGAAACAAAAGAAAAATTCGGAGTAGGTATTAAAATCCATGGAGAAGAAATAAAAACTTTGAGGTTCGCCGATGACATTGTAATTCTGTCAGAGACAGCAAAGGACTTGGAAGAGCAGTTGAACGGAATGGACAGTGTCTTGAAAGGAGGATATAAGATGAACATCAACACAAGCTAAAAGAGGATAATGGAATGTAGTCAAATTAAATCAAGTGATGCTGAGGGGATTAGATTAGGAAATGAGACACTTAAAGTAGTAAAGGAATTGTGCTATTTAGGGAGTAAAATAACTGATGATGACCGAAGTAGAGAGGATATAAAATGTAGACTGGCAATGGCAAGGAAAGCGTTTCTGAAGAAGAGAAATTTGTTAACATCGAGTATAGATTTAAGTGTCAGGAAGTCGTTTCTGAAAGTATTTGTATGGAGTGTAGCCATGTATGGAAGTGAAACATGGACAATAACTAGTTTGGACAACAAGAGAATAGAAGCTTTCGAAATGTAGTGCTACAGAAGAATGCTGAAGATAAGGTGGGTAGATCACGTAACTAATGAGGAGGTATTGAATAGGATTGGGGAGAAGAGAAGTTTGTGGCACAATTTGACTAGAAGAAGGGATCGGTTGGTAGGACATGTTTTGAGGCATCAAGGGATCACAAATTTAGCATTGGAGGGCAGCGTGGAGGGTAAAAATCATAGAGGGAGACCAAGAGATCAATACACTAAGCAGATTCAGAAGGATGTAGGTTGCAGTAGGTACTGGGAGATGAAGAAGCTTGCACACAATAGAGTAGCATGGAGAGCTGCATCAAACCAGTCTCAGGACTGAAGACCACAACAACAACAATGTATCAGGATTACAAAACACACAAAATATTACAAATTGGGCATACCTAATCAACTTATACACTCCTGGAAATTGAAATAAGAACACCGTGAATTCATTGTCCCAGGAAGGGGAAACTTTATTGACACATTCCTGGGGTCAGATACATCACATGATCACACTGATAGAATCACAGGCACATAGACACAGGCAACAGAGCATGCACAATGTCGGCACTAGTACAGTGTATATCCACCTTTCGCAGCAATGCAGGCTGCTATTCTCCCATGGAGACGATCGTAGAGATGCTGGATGTAGTCCTGTGGAACGGCTTGCCATGCCATTTCCACCTGGCGCCTCAGTTGGACCAGCGTTCGTGCTGGACGTGCAGACTGCATGAGACGACGCTTCATCCAGTCCCAAACATGCTCAATGGGCGACAGATCCGGAGATCTTGCTGGCCAGGGTAGTTGACTTACACCTTCTAGAGCACGTTGGGTGGCACGGGATACATGCGGATGTGCATTGTCCTGTTGGAACAGCAAGTTCCCTTGCCGGTCTAGGAATGGTAGAACGATGGGTTCGATGACGGTTTGGATGTACCGTGCACTATTCAGTGTCCCCTCGACGATCACCTGTGGTGTACGACCAGTGTAGGAGATCGCTTCCCACACCATGATGCCGGGTGTTGGCCCTGTGTGCCTCGGTCGTATGCAGTCCTGATTGTGGCGCTCACCTGCACGGCGCCAAACACGCATACGACCATCATTGGCACCAAGGCAGAAGCGACTCTCATCGCTGAAGACGACACATCTCCATTCGTCCCTCCATTCACGCCTGTCGCGACACCACTGGAGGCGGGCTGCACGATGTTGGGGCGTGAGCGGAAGACGGCCTAACGGTGTGCGGGACCGTACCCCAGCTTCATGGAGACGGTTGCGAATGGTCCTCGCCGATACCCCAGGAGCAACAGTGTCCCTAATTTGCTGGGAAGTGGCGGTGCGGTCCCCTACGGCACTGCGTAGGATCCTACGGTCTTGGCGTGCATCCGTGCGTCGCTGCGGTCCGGTCCCAGGTCGACGGGCACGTGCACCTTCCGCCGACCACTGGCGACAACATCGATGTACTGTGGAGACCTCACGCCCCACGTGTTGAGCAATTCGGCGGTACGTCCACCCGGTCTCCCGCATCCCCACTATACGCCCTCGCTCAAAGTCCGTCAATTGGACATACGGTTCACGTCCGCGCTGCCGCGGCATGCTACCAGTGTTAAAGACTGCGATGGAGCTCCGTATGCCACGGCAAACTGGCTGACACTGACGGCGGCGGTGCACAAATGCTGCGCAGCTAGCGCCATTCGACGGCCAACACCGCGGTTCCTGGTGTGTCCGCTGTGCCGTGCGTGTGATCATTGCTTGTACAGCGCTCTCGCAGTGTCCGGAGCAAGTATGGTGGGTCTGACACACCGGTGTCAATGTGTTCTTTTTTCCATTTCCAGGAGTGTATATTAAACCTGATGGCAAATACTTGGTTCCTACATTAAAGGGGCATTACTGCAAAATTAGCAAGATCCACAATGCGTTGCTGCATACTTAAAACTAAATATACAGAATCTAATTGCCTTAAAAACTGTGTTATGCTGCATCCATAGGCCAACAGCTAAATTCTCACAGGTAGCCACTAGCTTAAAGTCTTACATCCTACCTTTATCAGAGTGCAACAGCAACTGCTACTGCACTCCATGCACTCCTACTTACAATTGATTCTGCCACTCAGGCAACATCTTTGGTTCAGTGGAGTCAAAGATTCAATCTCTTCTACATATGATAACCATTTCATGTCATTGTTCGTGAAATATTTTGCAAAATCAGGCTCCACGGATTTCCCATTTATCTTGACCACCCTAAATAACTGTTTGTCCAGATGCAAATTACAAAATGTTTCAAGCAAATGTTCTTTAGCCATCAGGGGGACATCAATCAGCAAGATTGCCTTTGTTGTAGCTTTGTTTTTTACAAAGATATGAATTGTTGTATGACTTTTTTAAATGGCACTCTGTATTTTTTATTCAGTAATTCATTTACTCTCCTAAAGACCTATTCAAAAATGTATCACAGTGTACCATTCACTGAAACACAATGCTATTAATTACACAACACAACATTGATGTTGACGCTCCCAGCACTTAGTGCAGGTACTCGGGGTAATGTAACACATCCACGTGCTGACATTGACAGAGGACAATGTGAACATAAGTAAAATGTACACCTGTCATTCCGTCAACCATCATCAGTTGAAGAGTCATGTGAGTAGAATGGACACCAACGAAGAGAAGGTAGAAATGCTACTCATCTATGGGGGATGTAAGTTAGCACAACAGTAATTGCAATACTGTTTTCTTATGTATGGGTACATTTAGTACAGTATTTTAGTCCTTTTAAAAACTGGTGTGGAGTAGGCATACAGTAAAGGCTGTCCTTCCTACAAACTGCATCGACATAACGTTTCTTTTATTGTTGTTGTTGGAGGTAGGCGAAATGCTATGCAGGCAGCGGAACTGTACAAAGAGCGATATCCTGGCAAGCACCCCTCTTCCCAATGGATGTTTTCTCTTCTTGTTGCGATGCTTCAGGAAACGGGAAGTTTCAACCCACGACAACATAATCATTGTAGCACTTGCAAAAACGAAGCTGCCGAAGTTACTGTTCACGCTTCCATTGCTATGAATACACATGTGAGCACACAACAGCTGGAACACGAGATTGGCATTCCTAAAACAAGTGTACATCATTCTTACACATCACCGGTTCCAACCTTACCATGTACACCTACATCAAGAATTGTGTGGGAATGATTTCCAGAATCAAGTACAGTTCTGTCAGTGGGCATAGCAGCAAATCCTCGCCAACCTGAACTTCTTCTCCAATGCTCTAATTACCGATGAATGTTACTTCTCGACAGGTAAATACGAGGAACATGCATTATTGGTCCAGCGACAATCCACGGTGGCTTAGACTGTTATAACGTCAAGTTGAACACAAATATTTCGAAACGATACAACACATATAAGTCACTGAGCAAGTTGACATGTGAACATGGTACAAACGAATGAGCACTGAGACCAAGTCTAGCGGCCGCTGGCTGGCTGGCCGCTTAGGTGGCGCGGCTGCTGCATGGCTGGCAGACAGCGCCGCATGTAGACGACGTGCGTAATTGCGCGGCGGCACTTTGAATGATTGGCGAGTCACAACACTTTTCCCCCCTTTGAAATTTTTGCACTGGTCTTGATGGAGGTGCCCTGTAGAGTGCTAATGTCCATAGGTGTTGTCTGACTGGCCGTAAAGTCTGGAGGAGAAGGCTTCCCGTACGGATGGAAGTGTCCCCGATGATATCGGGTCGAGATGACAGGAGACGTAAGGTCAAATCTGCTGGGGCCCCATGCACCAATCTGCCCATTGCGGCGAGTCCAGTTGATATAACAGGAGACATGGGTGATGTGTCGGTGTCCGTAGGAGAAGGAGGCAAGTAGATTGGCCCCGACAGATGATGGTCATCCGGTTCCTGCATGGGCACAACTCCTGTTGGCGTCTGTTCTTGTACTGGCACCGAGATCACGGTGAGAGGGCTGCATTGTGAGTAATGAGAGATGCCAAGATCCCAAGCATCAGGTAGAGCCGCAGGTGGTGTAGCGGCATTCAGAACAGGCGTTGCCGGCACACGAGGCCGAAGCTGGTCCAAATGACGCACTGCAACACCCGTGTCCATCTGGATTTCATACAGGCGTCGGCCACGGTGTCGTAAGATGCGGCCCAGACTCCATTTTGGCCACCTGCCATATCCCCGTACCCAGACGAGGTCGTTGGCGGTGAACCAGCAAAGCGAAGGCACCTGCGACCATGAGGTGGAAGGCCGCAGAAGGTGAAGTAGCGTGCCGGGCTGTCGGCCATGTAAGAGCTCAGCTGGGCTGTGGTCGCCCATGGGGGTGAAACGGTAAGAAGCCAGAAACTGGAGAAGCGCATCATCAGCAGCAGAAGAAGTCAGGAGTGTCCGCATCTGACCCTTAAATGTCCGGACCAGTCTTTCAGCCTCACCGTTTGATTGTGGATGGAACGGAGGGGCCGTGACATGCGTAATGCCGTGACAAGCACAAAAATTCGCAAAGTCGGAAGAGGCAAATTGCGGACCATTATCTGTAACAAGAGTAGAGGGAAGGCCTTCCAAAGAAAAAATGCAGGCGAGAGTACTTGTGGTTGCCATGGTGGTAGGCGACACGTAATGGACAATGAAAGTAAAGTTAGAGCAAGCGTCAATTACGAGGAGCCAATAAGTACCTAAAAAAGGTCCCGCAAAGTCAGCATGAATGCACTCCCAGGGCATCTCAGGAAAAGGCCACAGTGACAAAGATGACTTCGGGGCGGCGGCCTGTGATGCACAAGGGCCACAGGCAGCGACCATGTGTGCTATTTCAGAGTCGATACCAGGCTAGTACACATGACGGCGCGCCAGAGATTTTGTGCGAGACACGCCCCAGTACCCCTGGGTGAAGGAGGCGCAAGACCGAAGCACGCAATGACGCAGGTACCACAACACGGTGCGAAGCATTTTCGGTGGAGAGGAGGATAACACCATCCCTAGCCGTGAGGTGGTAGCGCAAAGCATAGTAGTTCCGCAATGGGTCAGAAGTCTTAGCGGACAGACGATCTGGCCAACCCTTCTGAATACTGCGTGAAACCCGGGAGAGTGTAGGATCAGAACCCGTAGCAGTCGCCAGCCGGTCCCCGGTGATGGGGAATCTGTCCACAACCCACTGCTCAGCATCATCCAGGTGGAAACACAAAAGTTCGTCCCTATCAAATGCCGGTTCAGGACCCATGGGAAGGCGAGACAGGGCATCAGCATTTGCATGTTGAGCCATCCGCCGGAAATGAATCTCATAATTGAAACGAGACAAGTAAAGAGCCAAACGCTGGAGGTGGTGTGCAGCCTTGTTGAGACGTGACGATGATGGATAAAACAAGGAAACAAGTGGTTTGTGATCCGTAACAAGATGAAATTTGGATCCATAGAGGAAAACACCAAACTTATGAAGAGCATAATTAATGGCCAAAGCTTCGTTTTCAATTTGAGAATACTTTTGTTGGGCATCCGTGAGTGTTTTGGAGGCATAAGCAATGGGTTGTTCAGAGCTGTCAGCACTATATTGAGAGGTGTCCGTGGCAAGAACAAGATGTTGGCCAGGTCGATAAGTAGCCAGGCACGGGGCCTGTTTCAGCATAGTCTTCAATTTCTGGAAAGCCGCATCGCATGACGCGGACCAGTGAAAAGGCACGTTTTTATGCAACAGGCGATGCAACAGCTGAGCCACCGAAGCAGCAGACAGTAAAAACTTGTGATAGTATGCTATTTTCCCCAAGAAGTTCCTTAACAGATGTAGGGCGAGGAAGGGCATCGATCGCAGCGACAGTTTGTTGAAGCGGACTAATACCATCCCGAGAGAGTTGAAACCCCAAGTACGTGATAGATGCCTGAAAAAATTATGACTTCTGAAGATTACACTTAAGATCGGCAGTCTGTAAGACATGAAAAAGTGTACGGAGGTTCTGAATATGTTCTTCAGTGGTGGAGCCAGTGACAACAATGTTGTCCATGTAATTGATACACCCAGGGACAGGGAGCAATAATTGTTCCAAGAAACGCTGAAAGAGAGCAGGGGTGCTGGCAACCCCGAATGGCAATTGTTGGTATTGACAGAGGCCGAAAGGCGTGTTAAGGACCAGAAACTGCCAGGAAACAGCGTCGAGAGGAAGTTGATGATAAGCTTCAGACAGGTCAATTTTAGAAAAATACTGGCCTCCCGCAAGTTTAGTGAACAATTCTTCAGGCCGGGGCATAGGGTAAGTGTCGATGAGGCATTGTGCATTTACAGTGGCTTTAAAATCGCCACAGAGACGAACATCACCATTTGGCTTAGCAACGACAACGACAGGAGAGGACCACTCACTTGAAGTGACAGGAAGCAAAGCCTCTGAAGTAGTGAGACGATCCAGCTCCCATTTTACCCGATCCCGAAGGGCCACAGGAATGGGCTGAGCCCGAAAAAACTTAGGCCGAGCAGTGGGTTTGAGCGTGATATGAGCTTAAAAGTCGTTTGCAAGGCCTAACCCAGGAGAAAAAAAGGGACAAAAATGTCGTCGACAAGAAATCCAATTGAGCATAAGGAATAGCATCAGAGACGATATTGACAGAGTCATCTATGGAGAATCCAAAAACGCGAAAGGCATCGAAACCAAAAAGATTCTCTGCATTACTCTGATCGACCACAAATATGGGAACAGTGCGAACGATGGATTTGTAAGGTACCTCAGCATCTAATTGTCCCAAGAGAGAAGTCTTCTGTTTATTGTACGTCCGTAATTGCCGAGTGACGGGTGATAGGAGTGGAGAGCCCAACTGAAGATACGTCTGAGAATTAATTATAGTGGCAGCAGAACCAGTATCAACCTGCATGCGAACATCTCGACCAAGCATTTGGACAGTGAGGAATAACTTCCCTGAAAGGGAAGAAGTGCAATTGACGGACAACACGGAAGCAGAATCAGCATCACGGTCATGAACATCATGTATGCAGTCGGATTTGCAAACGGCAGACACATGACCCTTCTTCTTGCAAATGTGACACACGGCCCAACGTTGGGGACAGTCCTCCCGTGAATGTTTCGTAAAACACTGTGGACATGAAGGAAGTTGCTGGGGGTTTTGCTGCAGTTTCTTAGAGGGTTGTTTTCGGTTAGTCCGGGGCTGCGCGTGGAAGTGTACTGCGGCCACGTCGGCCGGTGGGGACGCACCGCACGCGTCTTCAACAGTGCACAGAGGTTGTTTTTCCCCGACGTCACCCCATGCCTCTATTTGCACCCCAGCGGCACGAGAAATTTCAAAAGACTTCGCGATGGATAGGACTTCATCGAGAGTCGGATTTGCCAACTGAAGGGCACGTTGCTGAACTTCTTTGTCGGGCGCCGACCGGATAATAGCATCCCGTACCATGGAATGGGCATAGGATTCTTTGTGAACATCAGTAACAAATTGACACTTTCTACTGAGGCCGTGAAGTTCAGCAGCCCAAGCGCGATAGGATTCACGCGGTTGTTTTTGACAACAATAAAAGGCAACACGAGAGGCTACCACATGCATTTGCTTATGCAAATATGCGGACAGAAGTGAGCACATTTCAGCAAAAGACAAAGACGCAGGATCTTTCAAAGAAGCCAATACATTTGAGGTGAAATCCAGGAAAGGAACAGAGACTTACATGTTTGTTCGTCCGTGACGTGAAATGCCAAGAAGTGCTGTCAAAGACGTTTTTCATAATCAGACCAGTCTTCCGCCATCTCATTGTAAGGAGGAAAAGGACGTATAGACAATGGTGAGAAACGCCCGCATTTGATGCCATGACGAAATCGCGAATCGCCGATGTTAGAAGGGTTTGCTGTTCAATGAGACCTTGCAATAGTTGCTCGACAGTAGCCATGGAAGCGTGTGGGTCAACGATGAAAAGGAAAAATCCTATCCTCGTCACCAATTGTTATAACGTCAAGTTGAACACATATATTTCGAAACGATACAACACATATAAGTCACTGAGCAAGTTGACAAAGCAATACATGTGAACACGGTACATTCGAATGAGCACTGACACCAAGTCTAGCGGCCGCTGGCTGGTTGGCCGCTTAGGTGGCGCGGCTGCTGCATGGCTGGCAGACAGCGCCGCATGTAGACGACACGCGTAATTGCGCGGCGGCACTTTGAATGATTGGCGAGTCACAACATAGACAGTGGAACATCAGCATCAATGGAGGGTTAACGTCTGGTGTCAGATGCTTGGTACTACAATTACTCGCCGTTATTTCATCAATGGTAGTCTAAATGGCACAGCATATGCCAACTTCCTCAGACGAATTCTTCCTCCTCTTTGGATGAAGTGCTGCTAAGAACCAGAATGCTTATGTGGTATCAACACGATGGATGTCCAGCAAATAATGCCTTGCGTGCACATCATGTTCTGAACCAAAGGTATCCTGCCAGATGGATTGTTCAAGGAGGAACAGTTACTTGGCCTTCTAGGTCTCCTGATTTAAATCCTCGGGACTTTTTTCTTTGGGGATGCATTAAAGACATTGTCTATCGCGATATTCCAGTAACTCCAGAGAACTTGCAGCAATGTATCGTGCTTGCTTGTAATCCTCTTCAGCAGGCAACACTGGAAGTAGTAAATAATTCTTTCATTCAACGAGTGCACCAGAGTACTGGTGTCCAGAGTCACCGCTCTGAGCACCTTTGAATGTTCTACTCCAGGGCAATGGTACAGGAGAGTCAAAGCCAATTTTGTGCTATGTTTTTACTTGGTTTTCATTTGTTTTCTGACAACTCCAGCAAGTGGATGAGTTTGTGATCCCGGGCTCAAAGTCAATGTTGTGTCAATAACATTGTGTTTCAGTGAATGGTACACACTGTTACATTTTTGAATAGGTCTTTAGGAAAGGAAATGAACTACTGAATAAAAAATAAAGGGTGCCATTTAAAAAAGCCATACAACTGTTCATATCTTTGTAAAAAAACAAAGCTACAACGAAGGCAATCATGCTGATTGATGTGCCCCTGAGGGCTAAAGAACATTTGCTTGAAACATTTTGTAATTTGCCTCTGGACAAACAATTATTTAGGATGGTCAAGATAAATGGGGCGCCCTGTGTGTGTGTGTGTGTGTGTGTGTGTGTGTTTTTTTTCATTTTCTGACGTAGGCTTTGGCTGAAAGCTAATGTGTAAGTGTCTTTTCATTGTGCCAGTCTGCAACTCAATGTGTCATCTTTACAGTGAGTAACAATCTATTTTTTTCCTTATACTGGAAATATTAAGTGATTTACTTCTTGTAACCTAAATGACACAATAAGGAGCAGAATATGAGTTCATATAAATATTTCAGTGTCTCTCACTAGAGAAATTCATTGATTTATTTCACTGCCAAAATAAACTGGAATTCGAGGATATGTGTCATAGCTGTGTCAAGAAACATTACTCATAAATCGACTGTCATTACTGCATAACACCAATCAACAAAACTGAAAATTTAAGATGCTATTCTACATTTTTTATATACATACATTAAAAATATTAACAGATCGTCTTGTAAATCTCAAGCCACAAATGTCATAAAAGAAGTTATTATGTGTAAAAAACAAATTATTATGTGTAATGGAGGAGTAGGTCTAACAATGATCAAGAAAATAGAAATATGGGTAAAGTACTATAAAGCATAATGGACCATTTACCACACTCAAGAGATAGAAAAAGGTATAATACATGTATTACCCGACAATATAGCCCCAATTAGTCCCAAATATCAAGAGAGCTAGCAGCTATATAAACAGCTGCAAAAGCAGTACAACACATTATCTGTGAGTATCACCTAGCCTCTGATGATGACTTTTCATCACAGTAAAAGTGGTATATAGGCTATCAAAGAAAGCATTGAATCCAGCTGAACAAATAATTTCCATCTCTAACCAGTGTCACCCAGTAAGTATACATCACTGGATTCAAACAGAGACAGAGAGGGGGGGGGGGGGGGGGGGGGGGGGGAGAGAGAGAGAGAGAGAGAGAGAGAGAGAGAGAAACAGTGAAAACAAAACTAAATGAAATTTTTAGGTAATTATGTTATCAGCAATTAAAATGGGATGAATGTGCCAGAGTATTTGGAAAAAGAATTTGCACAGCATGCAATGCCATATGAATATTACCCATAGTGTGTGATAGTTCTTGCCTCAGAACACCATACTTTGCATGCACATATTGTTCAAGTTGCAAGAAAGGCCATCTGAACAATGAGCAAGAGTTACAAAAGGTCCCACTGCACTGACATAGTTGAAAAACTGTGTTAAATGTGCAGATCTCGAAAGTTGGTGGAGGAGGGGAGGATCCAGGTGGCCCAAGATGTGAAGTAGCCATTGAAATCAAGCATTTTATGTTCAGCTGCATGAACAATCGAAACACATCCTTCATCAGGACTTTATCTATCATCATGTCATGAAATCCGGGACATCCTACCCAAGAGCCTCCTCGCTCCTCTTAAAGTTGTGTTCTGTCGAGCACCCAGCCTCCAGAACATCCTAATCCATCCCTGCGCCACCCTCAATAATAACCCCTTGCCACAGGGATCGTATCCCTGTGGAAAACTCAGGTGCAAGACCTGCCCAATCCACCCATCCAGCACTTTCTATTCAGCATCATGTGGCACAACATGCTGCTGAACATAACATGCTCGAGTTCAATGGCCGCTACACAACCCGGGCTATTTGGATCCCTCTCTCCTCCACCAGCTTTTATTAACTGCACAGATGGGAGTTATTCTTAGAACACATTCCCCAATCCCAAGATTATCCCAGCCTCAACCTACAGTAACCTACTGTACCCATACCCTCCACCCAACAGTTTCCTCCCTTTGTCCTATCACACCTTCCTTTTCACCCCCATTGTGTGCCACTTTTTGCCATTTCACACACCCTCCTTTCCCCTAACCTGCTCCTCTCCTCTTCTGCTCCACATTCCCCCCTCCCCAGGGCACCAATTCCACCTCCCAACACTGCACCTGGCGGTTTCTAGTCCCTGCATGCCCCACCATACAGTACTCGTCTCCCCTCCTCTCCCCTCCCCTCCCCCCCCCCCCCGGTCCTGCTGTCCCTCCCCCTTCTTTGCCCTACCCCAGGATGCTATTCATATGACATGACAGCCGCATTTCAGTCAGAGCTACCAGTGTTAGCAGCCATGGGTTCACAAGGTGTTTGCTTGTGGGGATGTGTGTGTATTCTTTGCTGAAGAATGCTTTGGCCAAAAGCTGTAAACTGTAATATTCTTTTCATTGTGCCTGTCTGCAACTCCTCAGGTCATCTTTACAATGAGTAGAAATACATTATTTTCCTAGTATTGTTGATATTCCAACCTCGAGTTTCCACTGTTAAAAAAATTGAGTTTTTCGACAAACACAAGTTAATACATCTTTCAACTACACACACACACACACACACACACACACACACACACACACACACACACGCGCACAAACTCTCTCTCTCTCTCTCTCTCTCTCTCTCTCTCTCTCTCTCTCTCTCTCTCTCTCTCTCTCCCCCCCCCCCCCCCCTCTATCCCATGTAAAGTCCAAGGAGTATTATCAAAGGAGTCTTGTGATTCGTTTCTCTTGTTTGGGTCAGGCTCTTTCTATTATTTTCACCTTGCTTCTGTAATTTAGTAATAAATTTGTATATATCTCTCTATCACAATTTTTTACATATATTATTTTTCCTGAGGGCATGCAGCTTTACTGTATGGTTAAATGATGATGGCGTCCTCTTGGGTAAAATATTCCGGAGGTAAAATAGTACCACATTCGGATCTCCGGGCGGGGACTACTCAAGAGGACGTCATTATCAGGAGAAAGAAAACTGGTGTTCTACGGATTGGAGCGTGGAATGTCAGATCCCTTAATCGGGCAGGTAGGTTAGAAAATTTAAAAAGGGAAATGGACAGGTTAAAGTTAGATATAGTGGGAATTAGTGAAGTTCAGTGGCAGGAAGAACAAGACTTTCAGTCAGGCGAAAACAGGGTTATAAATACAAAATCAAATAGGGGTAACGCAGGAGTAGGTTTAATAATGAATAAAAAAATAGGAGTGTGGGTAAGCTACTACAAACAGCATAGTGAATGCATTATTGTGGCCAAGATAGACACGAAGCCCATGCCTACTACAGTAGTACAAGTTTATATGCCAACTAGCTCTGCAGATGATGAAGAAATTGATGAAATGTATGATGAGATAAAAGACATTATTCAGGTAGTGAAGGGAGATCAAAATTTAATAGTCATGGGTGACTGGAATTCGAGAGTAGGAAAAGGGAGAGAAGGAAACATAGTAGGTGAATATGGATTTGGGGTAAGAAATGAAAGAGGAAGCCGTCTGCTAGAATTTTGCACAGAGCATAACTTAATCATAGCTAACACTTGGTTCAAGAATCATGAAAGAAGGTTGTATACATGGAAGAACCCTGGAGATACTAGAAGGTATCAGATAGATTATATAATGGTAAGACAGAGATTTAGGAACCAGGTTTTAAATTGTAAGACATTTCCAGGGGCAGATGTGGCTTCTGACCACAATCTATTGGTTATGACCTGTAGATTAAAACTGAAGAAACTGCAAAAAGGTGGGAATTTAAAGAGGTGGGACCTGGATAAACTGAATAAACCAGAAGTTGTACAGAGTTTCAGGGAGAGGATAAGGGAACAATTGACAAGAATGGGGGAAAGAAATACAGTAGAAGAAGAATGGGTAGCTCTGAGGGATGAAGTAGTGAAGGCAGCAGAGGATCAAGTAGGTAAAAAGACGAGGACTACTAGAAATCCCTGGCTAACAAAAAAAATACTGAATTTAATTGATGAAAGGAGAAAATATAAAAATGCAGTATATGAAGCAGGCAAAAAGGAATACAAACGTCTCAAAAATGAGACAACAGGAAGTGCAAAATGGCTAAGCAGGCATGACTAGAGGACAAATGTAAGGATGTAGAGGTTTATCTCACTAGGGGTAAGATAGATACTGCCTACAGGAAAATTAAAGAGACCTTTGGAGAAAAGAGAACCACTTGTATGAATATCAAGAACTCAGATGGAAACCCAGTTCTAAGCAAAGAAGGGGAAGCAGAAAGGTGGAAGGAATATATAGACAGTCTATACAAGGGCGATGTACTTGAGGACAATATTATCGAAATGGAAGAGGATGTAGATGAAGATGAAATGGGAGATATGATACTGCGTGAAGAGTTTGACAGAGCACTGAAAGACCTGAGTCGAAACAAGGCCCCGGGCGTAGACAACATTCCATTAGAACTACTGACGGCCTTGGGAGGGCTAGTCATAACAAAACTCTACCATCTGGTGAGCAAGATGTATGAGACAGGCGAAATATCCTCAGATTTCAAGAAGAATATAATAATTCCAATCCCAAAGAAATCAGGTGTTGACAGATGTGAAAATTACCGAACTATCAGTTTAATAAGTCACAGCTGCAAAATACTAACGCGAATTCTTTACAGACGAATGGAAAAACTGGTAGAAGCCGACCTTGGGGAAGATCAGTTTGGATTCCGTAGAAATGTTGGAACACGTGAGGCAATACTGACCTTACGACTTATCTTAGAAGAAAGATTAAGGAAAGGCAAACCTACGTTTGAAGCATTTGTAGACTTAGAGAAAGCTTTTGACAATGCTGACTGGAATACTCTCTTTCAAATTCTGAAGGTGGCAGGGGTAAAATACAGGGAGCGAAAGGCTATTTACAATTTGTACAGAAACGAGATGGCAGTTATGAGAGTCGAGGGGCATGAAAGGGAAGCAGTGGTTAGGAAGGGAGTGAGACAGGGTTGTATCCTGTCCCAGATGATATTTAATCTGTATATTGAGCAAGCAATAAAGGAAACAAAAGAAAAATTCGGAATAGGTATTAAAATCCATGGAGAAGAAATAAAAACTTTGAGGTTCGCCGATGACATTGTAATTCTGTCAGACAGCAGAGGACTTGGAAGAGCAGTTGAATGGAATGGACAGTGTTTTGAAAGGAGGATATAAGATGAACATCAACAAAAGCAAAACGAGGATAATGGAATGTAGTCGAAATAAGTCGGGTGATGCTGAGGGAATTAGATTAGGAAGTGAGACACTTAAAGTAGTAAAGGAGTTTTGCTATTTGGGGAGCAAAATAACTGACGATGGTCGAAGTAGAGAGGATATAAAATGTAGACTGGCAAAGGCACGGAAAGCGTTTCTGAGGAAGAGAAATTTGTTAACATCGAGTATAGATTTAAGTGTCAGGAAGTCGTTTCTGAAAGTATTTGAATGGAGTGTAGCCACGTATGGAAGTGAAACATGGACGATAAATAGCTTAGACAAGAAGAGAATAGAAGCTTTCGAAATGTGGTGCTACAGAAGAATGCTGAAGATTATATGGGTAGATCACATCACTAATGTGTAGTGTAATGGTACTTTGACTACCGCGCCTCATTAGATCGCCGGGAAAGCCTGAAGAGTTACATCAAAAGTCTCTACGGGGAGGAGATGTATCAGAATATCAAGAAGCTGGACAAGCTACGGCAGAAGAAAGAGAAGATGCTGAGTTCTCTCAGTTTTTTGCTGAGGTGTCAAGATGGAGAAGTGGTACCAGTATTTGCCAGAATTAAACATCACATCAACTCCAGAGCGGCGAACAAGATAAAACGCAGAGCTAGCATGGCACTGGTGAGAGAGAGGATTCGAGATATGCGCCACAGGTTAGATGTTGTTGCCAGGGAGCTGTTACACATTCATCTGTACATGGCAGCTTCCTTAACAAGAGAAGATTGGGACTGGGTAGACCATGCCTCCTGGTCTTTAGCCGAGTGTGCTAGAAGGAATGCCTCATCTTGCCAATCTGCAAAGTTTGACCGCATGAGCAAGAAAGCACAGCAGATGGAAGAGACACGCACGGTGACGAATCTGAGTGGCATACAGTTTGATGATACAACCTTAAAGGTACTCAGCAGGGGTCTCAACTTTGGTAGGACCCCTAGAAACGTACCCATTTCAGGTTTCGTCAGTGCAGTAGAGCAAGTTGCAGCCACACTTCCACCTAATGTGGCAGAGGAAGTCCGCCGAGAGACCTGCAGGGCCCTCACCAAGGCCAGGCCGCCGAAATCGAACATCACAACCGAGGAGAGGCTTGCACTCAAGAAACTACGGGAAGACAACAGCATTGTGGTACTGCCAGCAGACAAAGGGAACTCCACTGTCATCTTGCAGCGAGTGGATTATGATGAGAAAGTACGCCAACTTCTGGAGGACCCTGCATACAGAATTCTGGAGTGTGACCCCACGGACAAGGTGGCCAAGAAGACTAGTGCTCTCTTGAAGGAAACAGGGATGCCCGATAAGATCATCAGACAACTACGGGAAAAAGCGCCAGTGCCACCCAGACTGTATGGTCTGCCTAAAATACACAAGGAGTGTGTGCCCCTACGTCCTATTGTCAGTAATATTGGGGCACCTACGTACACAACAGCCAAGTACCTGAAAGGTCTCCTGGCTCCATATGTGGGGAAATGTATTCACCACATCCGCAACTCAGAAGATTTCCTGCAACGCCTCAAGCAACTGCACATCACAGATTCGGACATCATGGTTAGTTTTGATGTGGTATCGCTGTTCACCAGGGTCCCACTGAAGGACTCACTAGAATTGATTGCAGAGAAATTTGATGGTGCTCTGTTGGACCTGTTCAGTCATACACTGACATCCACGTATTTCCTGTACAGAAACCAATATTACGAGCAAACTGAAGGTGTAGCTATGGGCAGCCCACTGTCCCCTGTGGTTGCCAACATGTTTATGGAGAGTTTTGAGGAGAGGGCATTGGAGACAGCCACATTTAAACCCACATGCTTCTTTAGGTATGTGGATGATACCTTCGTGATCTGGCCACATGGGATGGACAGGCTCAATGAGTTTCTTGAACATCTTAACTCATGCCACCCTAATATCAAGTTCACCATGGAACTGGAGAAGAATGGCCAGCTGTCATTTCTGGATGTACTAGTCCAGAGGAAAGCAGATGGATCAATTGGCCACAGTGTGTACCGAAAACCTACACACACTGATTTATATCTGCAGGCCAGCAGTTGTCACCACCCTGCACAGAAGAATGGGGTTCTGAAGACTTTGGTCCACAGAGCACGTGCCCTATCAGACCAAGAGAATCTACCCATAGAGATAGAACGTCTCAAAACAGTTTTCTCCAAGAATGGATACATGGACAGTCAAATTGAGAGGGCACTCCGACCAGCCACTATACCACAGGTTCCTGAAGAAGACCAAGATGAAGCAAGGAAGGTGGCATATCTGCCCTATGCTGGCTCTATTTCTGCCAGAATCAGTAGGATCCTGCGTAAACACAATATCAAGTGTGTTTTCTGTCCATCCAACAAGATCGGGGGACTGCTGGGGAGTGTCAAAGACGACCTGGGGTTACGAAAACCAGGGATTCACAATATACCTTGTCAATGTGGCATGTCCTACATTGGCCAGACGACAAGGACTGTGGAGATCAGGTGCAAAGAACATCAGAGGCACACTAGATTAAGACAGGTGACTAAGTCAGCCATTGCTGAACACTGTCTAGAACTAGATCATGCCATGAAGTATGAGGATACCAAGATTCTAGCACAAACACCCAGATTTTGGGACAGTGTCATAAGAGAATCGATTGAGATTAAAATGGCTGACGATCTTATGAATCGTGACACAGGGTACCAGCTAAGCAGAGCCTGGGATCCGGCTCTGGAATTGTTAAAGGAGCAACGGGGCCAGCTGCAACACTACACAAACAGAAGAACCAGAGACATGGAGATGGTAAACGAGCCCCTGACGGACTGCCAGGAGCACCAGACCGAAGATGGAACACCCAGAAGTGGGACTGGTGGGTGCGGACCGCAGAGGGAACATCCAGAGCCGCAGCAGATGAAAAACGGAGCGGCAATGCTCCAACAGGTCGTGGTGAGCGGGCGCGGACCGCAGGGGGAACGCCTGGTACCCCAGATCGTAGATGAAACCCCCAGGAGCGGGTTTGGTGGGCGCGGACCGCAGAGGGAACACCTAGAACCGCAGCGGACGGAAAACGGAGCAGCAACGCTCCAGCAGGTCACAGGGAATGGGCGCGGACCACAGAGGAAGCGCCTGCAGCCGTTGGTCGAGGGGGAAGGCCATAGGCATAAATACTGGACCAGGTCCACTCGAGGAGCAGTCTCAAGTCGCATCTGATGAAGGTCTCGAGCTACGTGACCGAAATATCGTGCAAGTACGACGCTGATATCCGGCAGAACACCCGACAACCCAAGATGTCATTGGATCGCCGGGAAAGCCTGAAGAGTTACATCAAATATTTTTGTTCTTTTTTTTACTTTTGAGTAGGTTTTGTTTTTAACAGCTAATTGATTACTCTCTCTCTCTTGTCTTCATACGAAAGACGTGTATTTTTCGGCGCTGTGTTGAATGTGCTTTTGGGTGGAAATTAAAATTATATTACAAAGCGAGGTTGTTTCAATAGTGATTCGAGGTGGTTATAGCCAAATTTGTAAACTGATCATGACAGTGACAACTTGAAGAAGTTTTCAACAGACGGAGAAAAGTGAAAGTCAGGTCGTCCTACAAGGGAATTAGGAGGACAGCCATGAAGACTATATTGTAATTAGTACTGCGTTTCTAACAAGATTATAAGGTAAATTTCCACTAGTTTCTGATGCTATTTCCGTACAGTCGCTTTATGTAGTGTTGCCGACCCGGTCTGCCATGCACGGTCAAATTACAGCACTATCTTAATCAATAATACGAAGTCCGCCTTATCCGTAACTAAAACCACCAAAATTCAAAACCCAATCAGATTTTCTATTTTATATTTTCACGGCAGAACCCCGAGGAAAGGAAACACTACAACTGGCGTCCTGGTGACAGGACTTACAATCTTCGGATTTGATACAAGTGCAATTATTATAAATTTTGGACATTTCATCTAATTTTAATCACTTAATAGCATCAGAAAATGAATTTGGACTGAGTCTCATTCATTTAAATTGTAACGTTACGTGCATGAAATTTACAACAATATTGTTTTCCCTGTTATTAATTCGTGTTAATTTTCATTTTCATGCTGAGGAAATTAATTTGTTAAGAAAAAAGGAAAAGGATAACGTTCCATAAAATAATTTGTACGGATGCGAAAGAAAAATTTTGGATTCAAAACTGTATATCTGACGCTACATTTGCAACATAAGACTGAAGAACAAAAAAATTGGTGAGTACAGAAATTTACATTTTTTCCAGTTTCAAGCAGCCATCTGTACTTCCTTTATTCCGATCCATTTATTTCGACATTATTTTTTCCTAATTGTAGTTAAAATTGATTTACTATTATTGCAAATGATAAGTGAAGAGCATATTCACAGTCATTTATTTGTGAGAGGGAAATTTCAGTACCAGTTTAATAATTCAATTTCTAATTGAAAATCATATAGAAATATCCATTTCCATAAGAGAAATTTCAGATTTCAACATATCATCATCATCATCTTGGACAGTTTCCAGCCACTGGCTGGGTCTGTCGGGAACACAAGCCTCTCCATCGTGTTCTGTCTTTCCACCATTCCCCCTCTTCCACCTTCGTCCAGTTCTCTCCTCTTCTCGTCACACATTCCTTCACTCCCTTCACCCATCTATCTCTTGGTCTTCCCCTGGGCCTCTTCCCCTCCAGTTGCAGATCAAACATCCTCTTTGGAATTCTTCCCTCATCCATTCTCTTCATGTGTCCATACCACTGCAGTCTTGATTTTTCTATCCTGTCCTGTACTGGTTCCTCCTTTAGTCTTTCCCTCACATACACATTTCGCAATCTGTCTCGTCTTGTTACACTCAACCTGCTCCTCTGGAACTTCATTTCACTAGCTTGTATTCTACTTTTGTCGCTTTTGTGCATTACCCATGTCTCACTTCCGTATGCCAATATGGGGCCAAAGTAGGTTCGGTATATAATTCCCTTGGACTTGTGGCACCTCCTTGCTCCAAATAAGCCCCCTAATGCATTTAAAGAACTGCCCTGCTTTTCTGCACCTTTCATTTATTTCCATTGCGTTTCCCCCCTTACTTTCAACCATGCTTCCCAGGTACTTGAAGTTCTCTACCACTTGTAGTTTTTCCCCTCCACAAGTTATATCCACATTTGGCCTATTCTTCTTCCTTGTTGTGACAATTATTTCAACATATCATATTTTAAATTTTTTTTTTTTTTTTTTTTTTTTTTTTTTTTTTGCCATTGGAAAATTTTATTTGCAATTAATTACGAAAATCGCAAGATGGACGCTAGACGCGCAGAAATTGTTTCCGCGGACGTTCTTAGTGAAAGTGACACATTGCAAAACATGTCCGACAGTCAAATGAATATTGAACTTAATAGTGAGGATGTTCAAGACATAATTTTACCGGATCGATTAGGACAACGAGCCCTATATTTAAACAGATATAGAGGCGAATGGAGAGTGAGTACCACGCGACAAAACGCGACATTGACAACGTCAACTTCAGAACCAGACATCAATCAGACACAAAAAAATGACGAAACTAAGACACAGGACTCTGACATGCTCAACCAGATTCTGAAGTTACTTGGTGACCAAAACAGAAAATTTGACGCTTTAGACGACAATTTAAAGCGTGACATAAGGAAGTTTGACTCTAAATTCGATGAACTGACACGGGACATAAAACAAAATTTTGAAAAACAATCAAGACAAATTGCCGAGTTGACAGAAACCACCAGTAGTCTTGGAAGGAAATTTACTGACTTATCAGACAAGGTTAGGAGACAAGAAAAGGTATTTATGGAATTCAGTGACGAGACAAAAACTGACTTACAACGATGTAATGAGAAATTGTTAACAGTAGTTTTTGAACAACAGAAAACCAGTACCCAAGTTGACGAATTACGACAGTCACACAATTCCGTAAAAACAAGCCAAGAACACTTAGACCTGACGATTACAGACCTTCCAGACAGATTAAATGATGTAACATTGTAGCAGAAATCCTTACAGGAAAAGTTAGAAGAACTTGAAGACAGAGCAGATGTGGCATCTTTAAAGAATGGCACAACTCTAGCAGAGAAACTTGTACATGAATGCAAATTATGTGATGATTATTTAGATGAGAAGTTTGAGACAATGACACAGATCGTTTTATTTAAGACAAAGGAACAAGTAAAGGGAGAAACAGATAATATTCAGAAAGAGGTACGTAAACTTAAAGAAAATGTAATACCAAGTTTGTCAGTGATACCAAAACCCTTAACAGGCAACCAAAACGCAAATGAGAATCCGAATAATGCTAGACCCCGCACACAGCCGAAAATAGGATTACCAATGAGTGATACAAATCCCAATGAACCATTTTCAATGCTACCACAAGATCAAAATTACTATCAGACATCACCGCATACTATGCACAGTTTGACACAAAATGCAGGACCCATAATACCATCGGGAGTAGCCGATAAAACATTAGTACGACATGGATACTTTCAGACATTTTCATGTGATGAGAAAGACAAAGTGCATCTGATGGTTTTCATCCGCTCTTTTGGCGGTATTTTCCCGAGACATTGGTTAGAAGCTGATAAAATTCGATATGTTACAAATTTGTTACATGGAAGAGCAGCTAAGTGGGGAGCAGCAATGAAAAGACGATGTTTAACATTTGAACAGTTTGAACAAGCATTTCTTGAGGAATTCTGGTCGATCACAGAACAGCAAAGTTTAAAACGAGAAGTATACAATCCAGAAATTTACAACCCGAAGAAAGAGACTTTACGTCAATACTTTGAACGCTACCTAGACAAAACATTATATTGGACAAAACCAGCAGATTTACCAGACGTAATTAGAACACTTAAAAGCCACTTACCATTTCCTTACCGTGATAAATTAACAGGAGTGTCCGAGGACAACATAAAGAATTTTTTCAGTTATGTTGATGAGATAGATGTTGTTTACAGAGATGAGATCAGGAATTTCAATCAAATGTATCCGATCCATCCAAGAAATTCGCGTACGCACAACAGAAATGACAGAGGCTATTGGAATCCGCCTCCGACACCACAACAAAACACTCAAAGAAACAATTCGCACCACACTGGGACAAATCCATTCAATATTAGGAGAAACAACTCGCAGCATTGGCAGGGAAACGGTAATTATTACTATAACGGTTATCCGAACAGTAATTACATTCAGAACAATAACAGTTATATTCTAAATAACAACAACAGAAGAAGGAACCGAAATCATAGAGATCAAAGAGGAGAGGATAACAGGTACAATCCAGGGTATTTTCAGAGAAACAACATCCAAACATGTATTGCAGGAATAACAGTAATGACAATACCAGTTACAGTTATGGGCGAAACAATGTATGGGGAAATCACAATGGACCACCGCCACGACACATACAATACAGCAACCCTCAATTCCTACCTAACGGAACTCCCAATGCGACACGAGTTACTGTCAACAACCAAACAGCTGATACTTGGGTGACACGCGACAGAAATGTAAATATTATTGAGTTGGGCAATGACCCCAACCCACAGCAACAAACCGAATTTGCCGGAAAACGAACGACGACCGAGCTAAGCGCTCGAGTTACGGTCGATAGGGAGCAGAACGCAACGGAACCGACGATTTGTTTTCTCCGATATGATGACAGTAAGAAAATAGAAAAAGAATTATATCAGGATGTAGATTTTAATAGTACCAGTAAAATAAAGAAGATTATTCAGGCTATAACACGAGTTATGATTGGTAGTTATGAAGTGAAAGTAATGTTAGATACAGGAACAGCAGCAAGTGTCATTTCAATGTCTTTATATAATGAACTCAAACAAATAATGAACATACAAACATTGCCAGTACAGAATTGTCACATTATAAGTGCCACCAGTAACAAATCAAAGAACGTGAAATTTCAAGCTCTCATTAACTTCATGTTTTCAAATATACCACTCAATAACAGTTGTCTGGTAGTAGACAAATTAGTTATGCATTCCATATTAGGAATTGACTTTTTGAATGAATATCATGCAATCACAGATTTAGGAAAAGGGAAATGTCATTTAACTGTAAACCAACAACAACTGACTATAGAGTTAACACAGGGTAAAAACTTAAATAGTAAACAAGGTAAGTTTGAACAGTTACATTTTGTGTATCCACCAGCAACAAACATATGTGATTTAACATTTAATGAAGCTGTATCTCAGGGAATTAAACCTAATGATTTATATGAGAAATGCACAGAATTTGAATATCTGACGAAGGAACAACAACTTGAATTACTTGAAGTTTTGCAGCAATTTGCTAAGGTATTTGTGGAGAAAACTGGAATTATTAGAGGCTATACTTATGAGATGAATGTTAAACCACACAAAACATACTGTAGAACATATTATAATATTCCTTGGTCAAAGAAACCAGCAGTTTTGAAAGAGATTGAAAGAATGCAAGCTTGGGGTATCATTGAAAGGTCACTTTCACCATATTGCAGTCCGATTCTAGCAGTTAATAAAGAGGATGGTAGTGCAAGGTTAGCGCTGGACGCACGAGAAATTAACAAAGTCATAATTCCAATCAACACACGACCTATAAATTTGGAAGAACAACTTTTAAAATTTCATAATGTACAGTATTTAACCAATATCGACCTCCGCTCATCGTTTTGGCAGGTGAACCTCCATAAAAACAGCCGTAAATACACTGCATTTCTATGTGAGGGACGTAGTTATCAATTTTGTGTTCTACCCTTTGGTCTACGAGTGAGTGCTGGAGTATTTATTGAAGCCTTAGATGCTGTTCTTGGACCACAATTGCTATCGCAAATCACAGTTTATGTTGATGACATTGTCATTGCCACCACTACTTGGGAGGAACGTTTTAATCTTTTGAAGCAACTTCTGACTACATTTTCTGACGTAGGTGTCACTATCAATTTATCAAAGACGAAATTAGGGAAGAGAGAAATCAAATTCCTTGGTCACATCATATCAACTGAAGGCATTTATCCAGACTCAAGAAAAATTGATGCAATTAAGAATTTTCCATCCCCACAGAATCGTAAACAACTCAAAGCCTTTCTTGGTCTATCTTCATTCTTCAGGAAATTTGTACCCTACCATCTTCTTAACAGTCCACATCTTCTATCTTTACTCAAAAGAAATAATATTTGGAAATGTTTGGAGTTCTATCAGACAGATTTTGAAGCGATTAAGAATGCTTTAGTAAATGCACCATTGTTATGTCATTCTGACATGACGTCAGACTTTTGCCTAGTAACAGATGCAAGTTCCTATAGGCTCAGAGCATTTTTGTTCCAAATTCATATAGAAAATGAATAAACAGTCATCAAACCTATCAGTTTTGCTAGCCGCACGCTCACTGAATGCGAAAAGTCATATTCAGTGACCGAGTGCGAAACACTTGCCATAGTATGGGCATTTCGTAATTTTCGCTACTTTCTATGGGGTAAACGTACTAAGTTTTATATTGATCATCAAGCTCTTTCTTTCCTGCTATCATGCAAGTTATTACATTCACGTCTTGCACGCTGATGTGCATCACTACAAGAATATGATTTTGATATTATATACGTAAAAGGAGAATCCAACATTATAGCCGATGCTCTATCTCGGTTGCCACAAGGCCTACAAGAATTTTCAGATGTGACAGAACCAACATCAGATTTCAAAATTTTACTCATGTATGACGGTACATTTGCACCTTACTACACAAATATGTGCAGGAAGTTAGCCATATTGCAGGACAATGATCCCAGGTGGATCCAGATAAAGAATAAATTGCGTGCAGGGACAGACCCACATCTTGAAAAATATTACACATTACACAAGGAAGTACTTTTTCACCGACGAAACCCTGAATCACAGCATTAGTGTGTTTGCTTACCTGAAGCTCATGTTGATGATTTTATTTTATTTACACACAGAACTTGGGGACACTATGGCGTAACCAAATGTACAAATAAGATTATACAATATTGCTATTTTCCAAATTTAAGGCAAAGACTATTGAGGAATATTAGGAAATGCATCATATGTCAGAAAGCCAAATATTCTAATCGCACAAGCATGAATGAATTGCATCCAATCATACCTAAGAGGCCATTACAGCTAATTTCTTTAGATATTGCAGGACCCTATCCACAAGCACGTGGAGGAATGAAATACATCCTTGCTGTGTTACATGTTTTCACAAAGTATTTAAAATTATATGCTTTACGTTCAGTTTCTACCACTGCTATTACCAGACGTCTGTTAACAGATTATTTTGTAAGAATAGGAAAACCTGAATTTATGATCACAGAGAATGCAGCATATTTTACCAGTTTTAAATGGAAGACTTTTATTGAAGAACAGAATGTTAAACATATTTTAATTTCAAGATTTCACGCGGCAGGAAACCCAGTAGAAAGAACATTTCGAGAATTTGGACAGTTTATGAGAACACACACACCAGAGAAGCACTCAAAATGGGTAGAATACCTGGCACCATTTGAACAAATAGTGAACAACTTAACTCACCTTTCTACTGGATACACACCAACCAAATTAATTATGGATGAAACAGAAATAAATGAATGGACAGACCCTCTACCTAAATTTACAACAACAACAAATCCTGTTAGTTTAGAAGAAAAGGCAAGACAAGCTTACACAACATTATGTGACAAGCTAAGGAAAGAAAGCAGAAATATGACAGAGGTATCAGGAAAGCACAAACATTTCAAGTTGATGAGTTAGTTTTACTAAGAACACATCCTAAACCCACAGAACTGAATCATTTAAACAGGAAATGGCACGTCTTATACTCTGGACCATACTGAATTGCAAATATTCCACACCCTGGCTGTTATTCATTAGAATATCCATTAACACAAAAAACCCAGAGGTCTACACCCACACAGACATTTGAAAAAATACATACAGTAAAATGAGAAGAAGATAATTAATATGATATACAGTTATGATGAGCCTACATTGAAGTTATACAGATACTTGCAATCTAATGAATGCAGGTAAGTCTAAAAAGCGATGTGAACCATCCAATAGCTAATAAGATATTTGGTTATAAGAGGAGTTGCTACTGAGGCATATACACATTAGAGGAGACATATACACATTATAGGAGGCAGAGAACTGAACAGAATTATTTTCTTTAGGAGGCATGTGATAATAGTAATGTTGATATGAGTGATGGGAGTGACTTAATGAGATGAGTGAATCTAATTTTAGTTTAATAAGAGGACAAATAGTAATATGGAGAGAGGTAAATGGAATATAAGATGAGAAAAGGGTATTATTATTATTATTATTGTTGAAGTAAAAAGTAAGTGATGATGAATAAGAGGAAAATACATATATAATGCTGAGGAATAAGTATATGTTATTTTGTGAAGAATGAATATTGGATAGGTGAGAATGTTATGAGTAATTGAGAATATGTTGAGAGGAAATAAACTGGATTTGAATGCTATATCACATGTACTCATGGAATACAGAATGAAAGTAGTGAAAGAATATTATTTATTGAAAGATTGGTATGCCTGAGATAATAACTTATGTGATGTCGTAATATATTCTTATAACTAAAGGTGAAAGTATAGATTTATGTGGAAAGAATTATTTACAGCAGCCACTGTTGAAAATATACCAGAAGATTTAAATCTATAACACTTTAACACTAATCTAATGGAAACTTGTAATGAAATTTTTGGAGTTATGTAGGCTTGACACTTCAGATTGGAAGAATTATTTAAGAGGACATATTTAGCAGTCTTCTAATGGCATAATTAAAGCTCATCTACTGTATTGAACTAATGCACCATTAAATAGAAAGGAGAATAAGGAGAAAACAAAACATCAGTCCTCTGTTGCGGCTCATACTCTCATCCCTCCCTTAGAAAAATTTATACATGTTGATGAAATATTTGACATTATATAATTTGTGATTATCTGTCAGTATGGAGAGACATACACACATATTTATTTATGAATAGAATTTTACAGGTACCACAAGGTAAATACAGAATGGATATACAGCAATGGAACGCAGTAGCAATTATCTAAGAAGATTTATTCATTTATTAAGTAAAACATTTATTTATATTGCTTGATACTCATGAAAGGAAGGAGATGAACTACATAAATTTTATAGGAACATGATTGACTTGAACTATATATATATATATATATATATATATATATATATATATATATATATATATATATATATATATATATATATATATATATACACACTTACCACACTGATGTACATACTTGTAGGAACCTAAGATATTTAGAGGGGCACCACTCTTAGAAACGGTAATAGAGGGGTACCACTCTTAGAAACAGCAATAGTGGGGACACCACACTCAGAAACGGTATTAGGTATAGGAACTTTTACATTATATTAAGTTAACATGTATTTTGTTTATCATATTTTATTTTGTGTAGTCCACTGTAGGAGATGACTTTACTAGTATTTATAAAGTAGTTAGCAACCATCTCATGAACCTATCCTCCTACAGGGGACTGCCTTGAAGCTTGATATATGTGTAAATTTTATTCCAGGAGGCAAGATGAATTTTAAGTTGAATATTCTAGCGAGTTGCCACAATTATCTTAAAATGTTGCAAGTGTAACGAAAGGGAAAGGAACAAAAAAAGGAAAGAAAGGAAAAAGAATGAGCTAACATATAAAATAAATAAAATGTACATTTCAATCTGAATGTAATGTAATTCACATGTTAGCACAATGATATTGAATGTAACGTAAAAATTTACTATATTTTTCATTTAATTCTGTATATGTACTACATGACAACAACGTAACTATCTCATGTAATGATTAATTGTAAATATTTGTACATTTATGTACTTATTATATCAAGAAATGTATTTTAAGGAGATGTTAATGAACTGCAAAGGACTTGTGCATGTAGCACATGATTCATATAAATGGAATTGAAAATGCAAAGAAGAAACCAACGTGATGGAACACTGGTCAAGAAATATTTACGTAGTGTCAATATGCCTTGAAGTGTATGGTGTAGTGGAAGCCGGCAGGTCTTCAGGTAGGTGTAAAGGACAAGCTTATCACCTGTCGTAGGCAGTGAGGTGTTTCCTGTGCCCTCATTGACCATTTATACCCCGGTGGACGCCACCAAAATTCGACTGCTGGAGATCACAATTTCGTGTTGACGCATTGAACAAACTTTGGGTTTTCTTCAAGTCACACCCAAGAGATCCAGGCAGTACACACACACATTCAGAGTAAATTTCTTATTTTCTCATTTATATGTATGTAAATTTTCTATACTGCCACGCTCGCTTGCGGAGCGGGTCAGTAGAGGAGGCATTGTAATGGTACTTTGACTACCGCGCCTCCGCCAATACAAAGATATAAGTCACGATCGCGCACGCAGAAGAGCGCTGCGCCAGCGACCGATTTTTATAAATAATTTTGTTCTTTTTTTTACTTTTGAGTAGGTTTTGTTTTTAACAGCTAATTGATTACTCTCTCTCTCTTGTCTTCATACGAAAGACGTGTATTTTTCGGCGCTGTGTTGAATGTGCTTTTGGGTGGAAATTAAAATTATATTACAAAGCGAGGTTGTTTCAATAGTGATTCGAGGTGGTTATAGCCAAATTTGTAAACTGATCATGACAGTGACAACTTGAAGAAGTTTTCAACAGACGGAGAAAAGTGAAAGTCGGGTCGTCCTACAAGGGAATTAGGAGGACAGCCATGAAGACTGTATTGTAATTAGTACTGCGTTTATAACAAGATTATAAGGTAAATTTCCACTAGTTTCTGATGCTATTTCCGTACAGTCGCTTTTTGTAATGTTGCCGACCCGGTCTGCCATGCACGGTCAAATTACGGCACTATCTCAATCAATAATACGATGTCCGCCTTATCCGTAACTGAAACCACCAAAATTCAAAACCCAATCAGATTTTCTATTTTATATTTTCACGGCAGAACCGCGAGGAAAGGAAACACTACAGGAGGTATTGGATAGAATTGGGGAGAAGAGGAGTTTGTGGCCCAACTTGACAAGAAGAAGCGACCAGTTGGTAGGACATGTTCTGAGGCAACAAGGGATCACAAATTTAGCATTGGAGGGCAGCGTGGAGGGTAAAAATTGTAGAGGGAGACCAAGAGATGAATACACTAAGCAGATTCAGAAGGATGTAGGTTGCAGTAAGTACTGAGAGATGAAGAAACTTGCACAGGATAGAGTAGCATGGAGAGCCAATGTATTGGCTGCTGTTGCAGACAGCGTTCACAATTGTAGTGTTTGCAAGCACTGAAGACCACAACAACAACAATGTCTTTTTATTATTCTTATCTTAGGTACCTATGCAATAAATAATCCATATATGTATGTACAATGATGACATCTATACAAAGTAATTTGTACATGTATTAATGAAAAAATGTATCTTCTGATAAGGATCAAACAAAAAAACCATTTCAATAAAATTCTTTTGTGCATGTGACTGTGTCATATGTGACAAAACTACCAATGTATTGGCTGCTGTTGCAGACAGCGTTCACAATTGTAGTGTTTGCAAGCACAGATTACTCTGCATATTCCATAATTTTCAGTGGCAACAATGACAGCAATATTTCTGTTGTGACTCGCCGATCATTCAAAGCGCCGCCGCGCAATTACGCGCGTCCTCTAGGTGCGGCGCTGTCTGCCAGCCATGCAGCAGCTGCGCCACCTAAGCAGCCAGCCGAGCAGCGGCCGCTAGACTGGGACTCAGTGCACATTCGAATGCTAACGTGTACACATGTCTTGCTTGTCAACTTACTCTGTGACTTATATGTGTTGTGTCGTTCGGAAATATATTTGTTAAGCTTGACGTTATAACAATTGGCGACGAGGTAGTGGATTTTTCCTTTTCACCGTTGACCCACAGGGTTCCATGGCTACTGTCGAGCAACTACTGAAAAATCTCCTTGAACAGCAGACGCCTCTAACAGCGGCGATTCGCGATTTCGTCGCGGCGTCAAATGCGGGGCATTTCTCGTCGTTGGCTGTACCTCCTTTTCCTCCTTACGACGAGACGGCGGAAGACTGGTCTGATTATGAAAAACGTCTTCGACAGCACTACTTGGCATTTCATGTCACGGACAAACAACCATGTAAGTCTCTGTTCCTTTCCTGGATTTCACCTCAAATGTATCGGTTGTTGTCGCAATTGGCTCCTTTGAAGGATCCTGCATCTTTGTCCTTTGCTGAAATGTGCTCACTTCTGTCTGTATATTTTCAAAAGCAAATGCATGTGGTAGCCTCTCGCGTTGCCTTTTATCGTTGTCAACAACAGCCACATCAATCCTATCGCGCTTGGCTGCTGAACTTCACGGCCTCAGTCGAAAGTGTCAATTTGTTACTGATGTTCACAAAGAATCCTATGCCGATTCCATGGTACGGGATGCTATTATCCGGTCGACGCCCAACAAAGAAGTTCGGCAACATGCCCTTCAGTTGGCGAATCCGACTCTAGATGAAGTTCTCTCCATTGCACAGTCTTTTGATATTTCTCGCGCCGCTGGGGTGCAAATAGAGGCCTGGGGGTGATGTTGGGGAAATACAACCTCTGTGCGCTGTTGACGACACGTGCGGCGCGTCCCCGCAGGCCGACGTGGCCGCAGTGCGCTCCCACGCGCGGCCTCGGCCTAGCCGTAAACAACCCGCTAAGAAACTGCAGGAAAACCCCCGACAACTTCCTTCATGTCCGCTGTGTTTTACGAAACATTCACGCGAGGATTGTCCCCAACAATTGCAAAAAGAAAGGTCATGTGTCTTCCGTTTGCAAATCCGACCGCATACATAATGTTCATGAACATGGCGCTGATTCTGATTCTGTGTTGTCTGTCAATTGCACTTCTTCCCTTTCAGGGAAGTTATTCCTCACTGTCCAAATCCTTGGTCGAGATGTTCGCATGCAAGTGGATACCGGTTCTGCTGCCACTATAATTAATTCTCAGACGTATCTTCAGTTGGGTTCTCCACTCCTGTCACCTGTCACTCGGCAATTACGGACGTACAATAAACAGAAGATTTCTCTCTTGGGACATGTTAATGCGGAGGTATCTAACAAATCCGTCGTTGGCACTGTTCCCATATTTGTGGTCGACCAGAGCAACGCAGAAAATCTTTTTGGTTTCGATGCCTTTCGCGTTTTTGGGTTCTCCATAGATGACTCTGTCAATATTGTCTCTGATGCTATTCCTTATGCTCAACTGGATTCCTTGTCGACGAGATTTTCGTCCCTTTTTTCTCCTGGGTTATGCCGTGCAAACGGCTTTGAAGCTCATACCACGCTCAAACCCACTGCTCAGCTTAAGTTTTTTCAGGCTCGGCCCATTCCTGTGGCCCTTCGGGATCGGGTAAAACGGGAGCTGGATCGGCTCACTACTTCAGGGGTCTTGCTTCCTGTCACTTCCAGTGAGTGGTCCTCTCCTGTCGTTGTCGTTGCTAAGCCAAATGGTGATATTCGTCACTGTGGCGATTACAAACCCACTGTAAATGCTCAATGCCTCATCGACACTTACCCTATGCCCCGTCCTGAAGAACTGTTCACTAAACTTGCTGGAGGCCAGTATTTTTCTAAAATTGACCTGTCAGAAGCTTATCATCAACTTCCTCTCGACGCTGCTTCCCGACAGTTTCTGGTCCTTAACACGCCTTTCGGCCTCTATCAATACCAACACTTGCCATTCGGGGTTGCTAGCGCCCCTGCTCTCTTTCAGCGTTTCTTGGAACAATTATTGCTCCCTGTCCCTGGGTGTATCAATTACATGGACGACATTGTTGTTACTGGCTCCACCACTGAAGAACATCTTCAAACTCTCCGCTCACTTTTTCATGTCTTACAGACTGCCGGTCTTAAGTGTAATCTCCAGAAATCACACTTCTTTCAGGCATCTATCACGTACTTGTGGTTTCAACTCTCTCGGGAGGATATTCGTCTGCTTCAGCAAACTGTTGCTGCAATCGATGCCCTTCCACACCCTACATCTGTTAAGGAACTGCAGGCCTTCTTGGGGAAAATAGCATACTATCACAGGTTTTTACTGTCTGCGGCTTCGGTGGCTCAGCCGTTGCATCGCCTGTTGCATAAAAACGTGCCTTTTCACTGGTCCGCGTCATGCGATGCGGCTTTCCAGAAATTGAAGACTATGCTGAAACAGGCCCCGTGCCTGGCTACTTATCGACCTGGCCAACATCTTGTTCTTGCCACAGACGCCTCTCAATACGGGATCGGTGCAGTCCTTGCGCACCGTTTTTCTGACGGTTCGGAACAACCCATTGCTTATGCCTCCAAAACGCTCACGGATGCCCAACAAAAGTGTTCTCAAATTGAAAAAGAAGCTTTGGCCATAATTTATGCTCTTCATAAGTTTGGTGTTTTTCTCTATGGCTCAAAATTTCATCTTGTTACGGATCACAAACCACTTGTTTCCTTGTTTCATCCATCAACACCACTTCCCGACAAGGCTGCACACTGCCTCCAGCGTTGGGCTCTTTACTTGCCTCGCTCCAATTATGAGATTCATTTCGGGCCAACGGAAATGCTGATGCTCTGTCTCACCTTCCCATGGGTCCTGATCAGGCATTCGATAAGGACGAACTTTTGTGTTTCCACCTGGATGTTGCCGAGCAGCGGGTTGTGGACAGGTTCCCCATCACTGGGGACAGGCTGGCGGCTGCTACGAGTTCTGACCCTACCCTCTCCCGGGTTTTACGCTGTATTCAGAAGGGTTGGCCAGACCGCCCGTCCACTAAGACTTCTGATCCGTTGCGGAACTATTACGCTTTGTCCTACCGCCTCACGGCTAGGGATGATGTTATCCTCCTCTCTACTGACAATGCTTCACTGCGTGTCGTGGTACCTGCGTCTTTGCGTGCTTCGGTCTTGCGCCTCCTTCACCAAGGGCACTGGGGCGTGTCTTGCACAAAATCTCTGGCGCGCCGTCATGTGTACTGGCCTGGCATCAACTCTGAAATAGCACACATGGTCGCTGCCTGCGGCCCTTGAGCGTCACAGGCCGCTGCCCCAAAGTCATCTTTGTCACCGTGGCCTTCGCCTGAGAAGTCTTGGGAGCGCATTCATGCTGACTTTGTGGGACCTTTTTTAGGTACTTATTGGCTCCTCGTAATTGACACCTACTCTAACATTCCTTTCATTGTCCGTTGCACGTCACCTACCACCGCGACAACCACCAGTGCTCTCGCCCGCATTTTTTCTTTGAAATGCCTCACCTCTACACTTGTTACTGATAATGGTCCGCAATATGCCTCTTCCGAATTTGCGGATTTTTGTGCTCGTCACGACGTTATGCATGTCACGGCCCTGCCGTTCCATCCACAATCCAACGGTGAGGCTGAACGACTGGTCCGCACGTTTAAGGCTCAGATGCGGAAACTTCTGACTTCTTCTACTGCTGATGATGCGCTTCTCCAGTTTCTGGCATCTTACCGTTTCACCCCCATGGGCGACCACAGCCTGGCTGAGCTCTTACATGGCCGACAGCCCCGCTCGCTCCTTCATCTTCTGCGGCCTCCCACCTCACGGCCGCGGGTGCCTGCCCTTGGCCGGTTCACCGCCGACGACCTCGTCTGGGTACGGGGATATGGCAGGCGGCCAAAATGGAGCCGGGGCCGCATCTTAAGACACCGTGGCAGACGCCTGTATGAAATCCAGATGGACAAGGGTGTTGCAGTGAGTCATCCGGACCAGCTTCGGCCTCGTGTGCCAGCAACGCCTGTTCCGAATGCCGCTACACCACTTTTGGCCCTACCTGACGCTCGGGATCTTGGCATCTCTCAATACTCACAACACAGCCCTCTCACCGTCATCGCGATGCCAGCACAAGAACGGACGCCACCAGGAGACGTGCCCATGCAGGAACCGGATAACCATCCTTTGTCAGAGCAAATCTACTCGCCTCCTCCTCCAACAGACGCCGACACATCGCCCATGTCTCCTGTCACATCAACAGGACTCGCCGCAATGGGCACATTGGTGCAGGGGGCCCCAGTAGATTCGACCCCTACTTCTCCTGTCATCTCGACCCGTTATCATCGGGGACACTTCCGTCTGTACGGGAAGCATCCTCCTCGAGACTTTACGGCGAGTCAAACAATGCCTATGGACGTTAGCCATCTCCAGGACACCTCCATCAAGACCAGTGCAACAATTTCAAAGGGGGGAAAAGTGTCGTGACTCGCCAATCATTCAAAGCGCCGCCGCGCAATTATGCGCGTCCTCTACGTGCGGCGCTGTCTGCCAGCCATGCAGCAGCAGCGCCACCTAAGCGGCCAGCCGAGCAGCGGCCGCTAGACTGGGACTCAGTGCTCATTCGAATGCTAACGTGTACACATGTCTTGCTTGTCAACTTACTCTGTGACTTATATGTGTTGTGTCGTTCTGAAATATATTTGTTAAACTTTGCGTTATAACAATTTCTTCTTTGATATTTCAGTTGATAAGTATACAGCCGCCTTCAGGGTGAGTCAGTGAACAAATTAATGCCACTTGACATGTTAGCCATCTCATCTCGAAGATGGCTGTGTACTTTTCAGCTAAAATATTGGAAAGGAAACACTGTTGTCCAAGATGAACTTCTGGAAAATGATGAAACATTGTTTCCACCAAGAAAACGTAAAGAAACAGGTTACTCTGCTTCTGCTGAAGTTAGTCCTGGAGTTGTTGAAAACCCAACCACAGAAACACACCATCTGAATGAGTTGTTATAATCATAGGTAACGTCAACATTTTTTACAGAAATGTTACCAAGTCTGCAATTGGATGGTAAGAGATGTTTGTATTAGAACTATGCAACTGAAATGTGACAATGATAAAGCATGACACTTCTGGAACTATATGAAAAAAAAACGTAAATTACTTACAAACTACAGTGTGCACTTTATTCAACATGTAAACATCACTAAAGATAATTAGGTTTAGGTTATGACATGTTAAGTATACTGCCATCATTGATGATGATGTGGTGCAGGTGAATAGTGAAATTCTGCATGATCCGCCAAAGTGTCAAAACATTGATACTGTCAATGACATCTTGAATGGCTGTTCCCAGCTCAGAAATTGTTTCGGTGTTATTGCTGTACACTTTGTCTTCAATATAGGCCCACAAAAAGGAGTCGCATGTGTTCAGATCCAAATAATAAAGTCGCCAATCGAGGCCCATGCCAACGGCCTCTGAATACCCAGAGCCAGAGTGCAGTCGCCAAAGCGTTCCCCCAGAACATCAAACACTTTCCTGCTTCGATGGGGGTTAAGCTCCATATTACATGAACCACATCTTGTTGAAATCATGATCACTTTGAACATTGGGGATGAAATCATCTTCCAAAGCCTTCACGTACCGTTTGGTAGTTACTACGTCATCAAGGAATATTGCACCGATTATTCTGAGACTGGATATTGCACACCACACAATAAGTGAAGACCCATAATATTATCATTCAGAAGCTTGCTGGTACCTCCTGGGGTTGCAGCACTCAAACCCTAAGATCAACTGCTTTGGTACTATCATACTCTGTTGCTGAATACTGTTGTCCAACTTGTATGAACAGTGTTCACTGTAGCAAGATAGATGCGTAACTCAACCAGACAATGTGACTTATCACAGGCTGCATACGTAGCACTCAAACTGTTTTAAGTAACATCCAACCTCCAGTTCTATGAAGATCAGATGCTCTCCTGAAGACCTGGAGAAACATTCAGAAGAACCCCCAGCTACCTGTACACAGTGGTATATTAATAGCAGAACATCAGTGTCTGAAGTCAAGAAAACCACCTTGGCAAACTACACGACATCTTGAAGCCTCCGACTTTAACATCAACGAAGTATGGAGAAGTCAGTGGGAAGAATCGTCGGTGTACAACAGTCATCTGGTTGAAAAGCCTTCCATGCGAGTTCCAGGTTTCACACTCCCCAAACGCCAGTGGAGAACCATCAACCGCATCTGAACAGGACAAGGGAACTGCGGATATCTAAAGCACAAATGGGGCTGGCAACATCTCAGTTTGTGACTTTGGAGCTGCCCTGCAAACAGTTAATCACATTGTTGGTGAATGCCTGAAACGAGCCTTCGGGGGATCAATAAATGTCATCCACCAAGCATCACCTGAAGGGCGCAATTGGATCAACAGACTGGACTTAGAAATCTAAGAACTTGTGTCATGTGTAGATAATTTAGCATAATACTTTGAACATTTGATTCTGTACATGTATTTTGCTCGTCATTTCTTGCACTGTATACTCTTAAAACTATGTATTTGATCCAAGCTCTGTATCATCATACGATAAATAAATAAATAAATACACAATCACCAATTGAGAGTAAAGAGACTTCTTGATTGTGAAATATGGATTCTGAGTCCCCCAAATTGACCAATTTTGCTTATTGCCAAACCCATACAAATAAAAGTGAACTTTGTCGCTAAACCAAACCCTAATAATTGTCATCATGCCCGACAGCCAACCATGCTGTTTGAATGTTCTAACACAGACCACTCAGAAGTTATGATGATCTTATTTCATAACAGTCATAATTGTCACCCTGTAAATGTACGAGTGTGATATGATCCACTCAGTGGCATACTTAATAAAGAAACTGACCACTATAATTCTGAGCTATGGAAATTATATGAAGAATTTAATCACATGCATTTATGTATAAGCAAACTGATCATGAAGAAATACCAGGTATGAACTTTACTTAAACAAATAGGGGAAGCTTAAGTTAGCAAACAAGACACCATTACTCTGTGACGATCTGCTTAAAAGTGAGGGCCCAATAATGCTTGAATTGATTTGACAAATATTTTTTTCACTGCAAAGGTATATAACATTATTAAACTGAACACTTGCAGACTAGTGCAAAATCTCTACTGAATTAGAATTCCTTGAATCAAAGTATTGTGATTCATTCTGGACAGTGAAGTGGAGGATGTCAATATGGACCAAACATGGACAGAAGTAGAGGAAGCAATGAAGACCACGAAAGGAGGAAAAGCACCAGTATTGGATGAACTAAGGGTGGAGATGGGGAGAGGGCCTGATATTGTTGAAGTGCAGTGGTTCTATTGGGCCCTGAGAACAGCGTGGACAGAAAGGAGAGCACCTGAACACTGGAGAAAAGGAGTCACAGTACCAACTTGTAACAAGCATTGTAGAAAACTATGAAAATTATAGGGGAGTTACTGTCATGTGCCCTGGTGCCTAGGTATTGGAGAAGATCCTGGAGAAAATAGAATAAAACATGACTCAAGGAGAACTGAGAAAGGAAAATGGACAGTGCATCTAATTTTAAGTGTAGAGCACCTACAGAGTGAGAGACTATAGATATGTTTAGGATTTAACAATGGTATCATGGGTGCTGAGGAAGCATATGACGTTGTGGAAAGAAGCAGGTTCTGCTAAACCTTGGGAAAGGGAGAACTGGGTTGCTGACAATGAGAACAAAAGAAGTGTGTTGCGGAAATGTGGACTGTGTAATAGGAGGAGGAGAGAAGACAGACTGGTTACAATAGAAAAATGGGCTGAAGAGAGGGAGTGCACTATCGCTCCTGCTTTTCATCACCATTACAGTTGAGATAATGACAATAGTGGCAAGAGATGAAAATACGGAAGCACTAGTGTTTGTAGAAGATTTAATGGTGTGGGGAAGTGAACAACAAGAGATACAATAAAAGCTAAATGTGTGCGAGGAAATGGTGGGACAGTATGGATTAAAATTTAATGTAAAGAATTGTAAAGTGAAGGTGGCATGAGGTATAGAAGATGAGGAAGTAAGTACTAAAGAAAGTGCAATGTTTTAAGTACCTGAGGAGCATAATAGAAGGTAGAACAAGGTTAGTGAAAGGAAAAGGCAAGCCCATAGATTGCTACAGAGTGTAAGAAGCCCGGTGTGAAGTAAGGATGTACCAAACAAATGCAAGGCTTACATCAAGCATATTATGCCCCACTACTTACATATGCACCATAAAAGTGGGTAATGCAAAAAAGACAGGCGAGCAGGATACGGGCATATAAAAAGAAATCTCAAAGATGCAGAATAGACCTTACTATATTGGACCGAGTAAGGACTGAGACAGTGAGAGAAATGGCGAAAGAGAAGCCATTGAAAAAGACCACAGAAATGACAATACTAAGGTGGTATGGACATGTTAAAAGAATGGGAGTTGGCAGAATACTGGGACCAGTTCATGAAATGCCAACAGGAGGCAAGAGATCTAGAGGACAACCAAGAGATGGATGGACCATTGGCGTGAAGACATGTCTGTAGATGAGAGGGGAAGGCTGGGGCAGAAAGGAGAAAGAAATGTGGTGGGGCCACGGAGAGGCCATAGTTCCAAGTAGACCTATCCAGGGGTTGCAACCTGCGCAAGATGACGATGATGATGGTTAAGTAAGGATTGACAGCAATGAAAATGATCTTAATGAAACATGTAGCTTTGTATTTTTAACAGTTCAGGAACCTGGATGTAAAGCTGAAATTTTGAAAGAAACATTACCTTCTCTGAAGTATTCTTTTATCTGCTTAATAGAATCCTGGCTCAAACCAAAACACACAGAATATTATATGTCAAAGGACTACAAATATGGAAACAGTCTCTGCAGATATCTGTGCTGTAATGCTAGTGATGCTTCCAATAAAATTGACTGTAGAACACTGGAGCTTAGTTGAGAACGTGTTGAAAAATGTTCTGGCATCACAGATCCCAATGAGATTGGCTAGGAGTTACTTTAATGTGTATCTACAGAGTACCTGATGCAGACAAAAATATACTTCCAGAAAGCTTACACAATATACTTAGCTAAGTGACAAAGTGGAAAAAAATGTTACAATGATTGAGGGAGACAAACTCAAACTCTGACGGTACATTTAACAAACCTACTGTAAATATTTTATTGACCATGCTAACACAACGATTTCCATGACATGTAATCAAAACCTTTTAGACTAAAAGCATGTCTAGATACTGTATTTGTTAACTGTACAAATACTGAACATCAGTAGGTATAATTGAAACAAACTTTTACTATGACGATATATACGGCGCAACACTTTCTGTTTGAAATGCCAACTACCGAAAGCAGTGCCTGAGTAAATGAAAGTAAAATAATTGTCACTTTGTTGTTACTACAATGAAAACTATTACAATAACTGTGTGGTCACACCAAGTAACAAAATTTATTTTTTTCCCGACTCTTAACAACCTATAAACAATATTTCTGTAAACTTCTTGCCGTATTACTACAGACAGTCAATGGCCTTGCCGCAGTGATAACACCGGTTCCCGTAAGATCACCGAAGTTAAGCGCTGTCAGTTTGGGCTCGCACTTGGATGGGTGACTATTCGGTCTGCCGAGCGCTGTTGGCAAGCGGGGTGCACGCAGCCCTTGTTACGCAAACTGAGATGCTACTTCATTTAGACGTAGCGGCTTCCGTCTCGTAAACTGACATACAGCAGGGAGAGTGAGTGGTGTGCTGATCATACACCCTTCCATACCCCCACTCACTGCCGCCTGTGGCTGAGGATGACACGGCGCCCGGTTAGGACCATTGGGCCTTCACGGCCTGTTCGGGTGTAGTTTAGTTTCTTGTTCCTGGAGACAAGGTATTTAAATGAATTTGTTGCCCTATTCCTGCACATAGGCGATCAAAAGACACCAGAACAATACGCGCTGCGCTACAGTACGAAAACGACCATCAAACTACGAAACATGGAAATAAGCTGAACTGTACGCCTTTTCAAATTGCTAAAAAACATCCGCATACAGCAAATTTTGTGCATCTATGAAACAGCTGTTTAATCCACAGTCATAATGCAATCGGTATGTGGGGGAGCGTACTATCGTGCATATTTTAAAACAATATTTTTCCAGTTTCGCACTATATTTGCTACTAATGTAGTTGTATTTTCAATAACCAAATTATGAACAATATACATCAAAGGGAATATTGATACGATATATTCACGTCATTCTTTTAACATTTAATCTCTCCTTGATGACAAATTTCGAGACAAAACTTCAACCCAAGTCACTCATCTGACATTTATACGTTCAGTTGTTTACAATCTAGCCAATAGCGATAGCTATCGAAAATGAAGAAATTCGACCACAGGTGCCCATAGACCTGGCAAAATAGGGAGCTGTTGTTTATTGATTTCAAGCTATTTCGTCATACAACCATCTTCCCTCAAATACACATAGATAACAATCAGGATTAATTAAGATGCTGAACGGGTCATATAATAACAATGGGCGTGTAAATTCAAATTTTCCAATAGCAGTAAAATAATTATTGCTAATGCATTATTAACCCTAAAAAAATCACCATTCTTTCAACTTTTTTTCTATGATTAAAAAAATCCACAAAGATCTATGGTATGCAGCGTATTCTATTCACTTTGGTTTGTTGTCGTTCGGCGGCGGGAAACGTCATCGTTTGTTTTGTAGTGTATGGAAGTGGTGTTATTATGCCGCGCCCAGCGAAAGTGGTATGGAACAATTATAAAATTATAATTTTTTTTTCAAACATAACAGTTCTCTGAAACATATAACGTACATAAACTGTGTTGTACAAATAGTACGACGATTTCACATTGATCGATGGACAAGTTTTTCGGTGTATATTACTGTCAGAAATAGTTATCGAGTGTATTATGGAATTGTTCCATTTCATTGATATATACTTGAATATCAGTGGCACACTGAAAGCGACTTGTCTTTCACAATGTATGTTAACAAGTTTTATATTCCCCTCGTTGATAATGTAGAAAGTGATAAAAGAAAGAAATAAAACTGAATTTCGTCATTAATCATTCACGGATGCAACTTGCACCGGGAAAGAAAGAAAAAGTGAAAGGTTACACCAGTTGTATACTCACGTTTTCGCGTAATAATCACATGATACACAACTTTTTATTTGTTACTATTTGCAGCCTCCCTTTAATTATTCACAAGTCAGCAGTTATAACACAGACGCAGAGCAGACATAGAGTTGGCCGTGAGTAGGTATTGATTTAAATTAATGGAGAAGGTTGAAATTTTGTGTCAGAACAGGACTCGAACCTGGATCTCCTGCTTACTAAACAGATGCTCTAACCACTTATCCATCTGGACACAGTGGTCATCGCAATTGCTCAGAGCACCCTAGCACGCCTCCCATCAAGCCCAAATTCTCAGCATCTCCACACACTACTAATGTAGTGCCCTTTGCGCAGTGTTCGTGGCATTTTGCTAATTCCCGCAGGAGTTCGTGCCAGATTTGCATCCACATGGAAGAGATCATTTGGCGTTCTCTCCTTAATTGTATATATGTGGTGTCTGTTCTTTTGGACATTTCCAAACGATGTCCAAAAAAAACAGACAACGTTTTGATTCAGCAGGCATTACAAATTACGACATAAAGGAATTACAGACATTGTTTCCGAGTGAGCATCGATTTAAATCAATGGAGTAAGTTGAAAATTTGTGCCGAACCAGGATTCAAACCTAGGTGTCCTGGTCACTAGGCACATGCTCTGACCACTAAGCCATCCAGACACAGTGGTCATCGCAATTGCACAGACCATTGTAGCATGCCTCTTGTTAGACTCTAGTTCTCAGCTCATCTACACATGACCAATGTAGTGCTCCTTGCCCGTTATCCCCATTACTGTAGCATTTCACCATTTCCCATAAGAGTTCAAACCTGGTGTTCATCTGCACCGAAGAGATTATTGGCCATCTCGCCTTAATTATATACATAGGTGGTGTCTGTTCTTTATGACATGCATTTATGATATAGTTGAGACCTTCAGCAAGTAAACATATTTAGGAATTATGTTTTATCACCTTGAAGTGATGAGGTAACTGGTTAAAGAACACGTTTCCTGTTTGCAGTGGTTTACTTCGTGGTAGTGTGGTGAGTAGATGATTCATATTCAACTCCAGCTGTTTTCTGTGCCATAAGAATGAATGTATTGTGTGTATTATGTTACTCTGTTGCGTGTATATTTGTGTCAAGAAAGCATTTGGTCAACATAATTAATGGTACAAGCATTCAATTTACTCTGTGCATATTTTTTGATTGTTTATCCCATTTTAAATCTTCCTGGTTATCTTACAAATTCCAAAACAATTATGTCTTATTTTCTCAAGAACCTTACTGAATGATCTTACAAAGACCAATTGATGCTTGTATTTACCGTGTTTAAATGAGCATTCATTTATTGAAATGTTTCTAAAGATACATGACACATACATTGGAAATTGCTGGGTGACCAAGGAATCAGCATAATTTGGATGACTGGGTCAGTATTTCAGAATTGTCCCAATATTATCTGCCAAACAATACTGTGTATTGTAGCTTTGTGGCAACCATCATTGAATTGTCTGTTTCATTTCACTAGCACATAATTTTCAGCAGTGAGTCTCGTTACTGAACATTTCACTAAGGATATTTCAATTTGTTTCACTTATGCGTAACAATTAAATTTTTATTACTTCAGTTTTTTCACATTTTGCTTGCGTAAGAGTGCAGTACACAGATTAATTATGTCTACTGTATTGGGGAGATCAGAGTTCTTCTGTCCGCAGCATCATATGAGTGAACGAGGTTCACTCCTCTCTGTTCCCAGCAGCCTATACTAAAAATGCTAACATGCTGTGGAAACAACGCTTTACTTATGCAGTCCATAGTAATGCCTTGTTCTCGTTAGCTAATTTTGCAAATGATTTTTTAGGTTTTCAGTTAGTCGTAAAGGAAATGTAGGCATGCTGAAGCACAGAATCTTCTTCGAGATCAAAATTCCTTGCTTTTTGTTCTACTGGACCTCTGTGTGCTAATATAAGGTGATATTTCTGAGTTGTTCACAAAAGTATGACAATTGACTGTATCACAAATCATAGAATCATGAAAAAAAAAAAAAAAAAAAAAAAGAAAATGGGTAGCCTACTCTGAATGGCAGGGTATTGGGGTAAAAATTGTAGATCGAGATTAAGGCTTAACTACATTCATTCATTCATTCATGCACATATTGTATTCCAAAACTACTGTCATGGAGAGCTTTTGGGATGTGGAATGAGTCAAATTATATACTAATAGGCAGAAGTAAACAGTGCTGCCATCTCAGCCAATAACTGCGATTCCACCCGTCAGCTTTGATCCGTGGCATAACTGTGTTGCGTTTCGTGGTATCATTGAGGTGCAGTGTGTTTAATGTGGATCATGTTTCTAGAGGGTGTTTTGAAGGAACCCGTGCCATGCTCTAGTGTTCGAAGTTCATTTTTCTAATTTGTTTGTGAGTAATATTAGTGCCATATTGGAGTTTTTTGATGTAGCACACCATGATTTTGGAGGTCTGTGTTGATTTGGCAGTTAGTAATTTTAATTTCAGTAGATATTGGGTACCAATTTGTTTTCAGTTTTTTAGTTTGCCATTTGAAATTCATTTGTTTGTTTAATTTAATTTTGTGTGTTTCTTGTTCATTTCTGTGGATGGATCTGATTGTGAAATTTAATAATCAGTCATTAGTGGCAGCTGTCATAAAGTTTTTACAGCTGTTTTGCTGATTGCCAAGTATGTTAGGTACCACCAATGTGGTGTGTTGATGAAGTTATGGGAGTGGGATCGGTAATCGGGATATAGAAAACTTAAGTCCCATATATGTTGTAGCTCATATATACTTGACACTGCATCCGTACAGAATGAAGCATAACAAAGAACTGACTAAAGTAAAGTTAAGATGGAGGCTCGACAGAGAACTTACAGATCACAGTACGGAGTACTACAGATGTCCGAGGGTGAGGGCATGTGGGCATCATCGATAGACAACATACGCATAGGCAGGCACGCCACAGGTACTTCCATTTCAAACGAAGTGGGTTGTGCAGGCGGAGCGCTGAGAGGCAGGTCCACTTCGTAGTCAGTCAGCCACTGTGGCCAGATGAGATGGCGGCCAGCCCGGGAGTAAGCGGGTGGGACGGTCGACGACGTGGTGGAGGCGTGTATGGCTCTTAAGTGGATCAAGCTGTCTGTAGAAATGAAAACACATAGAAATGCTCAGTCACACTCATATGGATGTGTGAGGTTGTGTGCAATGTTGACGTGTAAGGGACCGTCCAATGGCGGGACCTCTGTATCTGTCAAAAGAATGAGCACTCGGTCGTTGAATGTCACTATAGAAACATCGTTCACTCGGTGTGGCGACACGCTGCAGGACAAACTGATAGTAGGTGTGTGTGTCTCCGACATTGGAGGTGAGGGTGCGAAACCTGTGCAGGGTGAAACGGGGTGAGGTTGGGAAACTAGAGAACGGTGGCGAACAGTCTGCGGCGGAAGAGGTGTGTGGTGAGGTTGATGGGAGCACATCTTTGTTCTCGATCAAGGATGGATTGTCTGCAGAATCTGACTGCGGCGGTGGGAGACCATCAGGGTCGACGAAAGCCGGTTTCAGGTGATGCAGAGAAACTTTCTGTGTGCGGTCTTTAATCATGATATCAAAAGTCGTGTCCTCCTGCCACAGGACCTTGTAGGGGCCAAGATAAGGAGGTTGAAGAGGCTGCCTAACTGCATCATCATGCAACATGATGTGGGAGCAGTCGTAGAGTGCAGCGGGAACATAAGTCTCGGGCGGTGAGTGACTGATGGGCGGGTGCAAACGCGTTTTTTGAAAATGCGTGCTTATGTTGGACAGAGACCAGATCGGAAAGATCAGCGAAGCGGGAAACAGCACTGATCCACGAGAAGAAATCTGCAGCGACGTTATCTGCACCCTTGATGTAACAGACGTCGGTTGTGTATTGAGAAACCAGGTCAAAGTGGTGGTAATGTCGAGGGGGTGGTTCCTCAGATGGGTTGCAGAATGCTTCTACCAGTGGTCTGTGATCGGTGAGGACAACAGCAAGGAGCTCTCTGTTGAATGCAGAATATTTTCTCTGAGCCGTAGATAGTTTCTTGGAGCAGAAATGAAGGGGAGAAACAATGTTCCCCTTGCGTTGTTGCAACACTGCCCCCACCGCAATGTCGCTGGCGTCCATAGTGATGAATAACTCGGCTGAGGGGTCGGGGTGGGCGAGTGTCACAGCATGACCAAAAGAAGTCTTCAGAGCCTTGAAGGTCTCTAGCATCGGAGCAGTCCAAGAGACGGGTTTGATACCGGAAGTTTGTTTGCCTGATATCGCGTCCATCAGGGGTGCCTGAACAGCAGCAGTGGAAGGCAGATGGTGATGATAGTAATTGATGGTGCCGATTATAAGTAGCCGGGGGCAGCAGAGACGTGATAGCCTGCACACGAGATTTCGGAGGCTGTATTCCGTCAGTGGAGACGGTGTAACCTAGGAAGGAGACTGACGCCTGACGCAACCGAAACTTGCCTTTGTTGACCTCGACACCGTTGGAGTTCCAGGTCTGGAGGACCGTAGACAGATGATTTTTATGTTCCTCCACTGAGCTGCTGAAAACGAGAATGTCGTCGAGATAAGCAAAGCAAAAGTCGAACTGTCGCAAGATAGAGCCAAGGAAACGTTGCCACGTTTGCACCGCATTCTTTAGGCCGAACAGCATGAAGTGGTATTGGAATAAACCGAGCGGCGTGATAATAGCCGTCTTAGGAATGTCTTCTGGCGCCACAGGAATCTGGTGGTAGGCGCGTTTACAGTCAATAACACTGAAAATTGTGACGCTAGATAACATATGAGTGAAGTCATTGATGGTCGGCACTGGGTAATTGTCCATGACGGTACGAGCATTTAAGTGGTTGTAATCGCCACACATTCAAAAAAATCCATCGTGTTTGTGGGCGAGGTGGATTGGTGAAGACCAGTTGCTGTCTGAAGGTTGCAGAACACCTGCCGCCAAAAGTTCATTAATCTGCTGCCGGGCCACCCGCAACTTGATAGGGTTGAGGTGTTGGACCTTATGGCTAATAGGAGGGCTGGCAGTGGTTACTATCTTGTGTGTCATTCCATCAGTGACAGAAGAAACTGAGAACTGCACATGAGATTGGTTAACATCCTGGCACCAAGTCTTCAGATGAGTAGGGCGTGGCGAGGCATAGCCATTAGCGCAAGTGGGGAAAGGTAGCACAAAAGTCACATGTCTCTTACGGGAGCGCGGCGTGCACTTGTTTGGAAGGGATGGGTGCGTGTGCAGAGCCGAATGAAGGGGAATGGGCGGCGACTGTCCGCAGTTAACCTTTCACTAGACAGTGAAGTGTTGATTCTCAGAGTATTTGTGCAAGTCACCAGCTACACAACCGGCAGGCCGGAAAGGACAGAAGGAAGACTCTCTTGAAGACTTGCTACATCCCTCCAACCGATCAACACATGAGTCTCCCTCTGCCAACTGGAAAGGCTCGAAGAAGTCCAACAAAGACAAATGGTCTTCTCTTTCGCTGACCCAAAGATCCTCTTTGACGGTGTCGCCATGTGATACCTTCTCCCGGCCGGCCTCCATGTCACCAGTGTGCACCACCAACCTTTCTTCTGACCTGGATTCCTCAGGTCGACAGCAGAAGAAAGGTGACACTTCTGTGGACCTCATGGAGCAGGATCCTGTTGCCTCTGTGCCCTGTAGCAGCGAGATTTTGCAGACTGGCACTCGGCAGCTGCCGAGGTGACACCCCTTCATATTTTCCTCATCGTGACTGTCCTCCAATGGAACTTTTGCAGCCTTTGATCCAACAAAGAGGATTTATGACTGCTTTTAGAATCACAGCTTCTACTTGTACTCTGTTTCAGGAAACAAAATCGCATCCTCACAACTGATTTGAGCTTTTGCATTTCTTCCTGGTCCATTTTGACCTTCCACTCGAGGTTGGCATTCCATCTCATGGGGTAGTCATGCTGCTCATACGGGATGACATTCATAGTCAACCCATCTCCCTGACTACCTGTCTTCAAGCTGTTGCAGTTTGCCTTTTCCTTCCTCACTTGACCTTTTCCCTTTGTACCATTTACATCCCTCCGTCATTCGATTTCACCAGGTTCGACTTCCTCCAGCTTATTGGACAGCTTCCTCACCGATTTCTGCTGGTTGGGGACTTTAATGTGCACCATCCCATTTGGGGCTCTTCCAGAACCTATCCGAGAGGTGCCCTCTTCACTGCCATTCTTAATCAACTTAACCTTTTCTTCTTTCACTCAGAAGCACCCATGTTGCTTTCAGACTCGTCACACACCTATTCCCATTTGGACCTTTCCTTCTTCACTGCCCATCCTGCACATCATCTTGAATGATCCGTTCTTTCTGACACCTACTCAAGCGACCATTTCCTGTGTGCTATCCATTTGCTGACTCCTACCCCACCTCCGTGCACATCGAATTGGCGGCTCACTAAGGCTGACTGGAGACTTTACTCCTCCCTGGCGACCTTAAACGAACACGATTTCCGCAGTTGTGATGACCAGGTGGAATTTCTTACAAACATTATCCTTACCGTCGCAGAACATTCCATTCCTCACACTTCCTCTTTACCATGCTGTGTCCCAGTCCATTGGTGGACTGAAACCTGCTGCGATGCAATTTGCATTCTTCGGAATAACCAAAATGGTAGCTGAACTTCATTCACTAGTTCTTTTAACAGTTTCACCCCCCCTCTTCCATCGTGTGCACCAACCTCCGACGGTTCTCTGGGAGCAAGATCCATTCCCCAATTTTCGGCCTGACAGTAGCAGACAATGTCATCGTGTACCCTATTGCTATCTCCAACACCTTGGGTCGCCATTTTGCAGAAATTTTGAGCTCCTCCCACTATCGTGCTGCCTACCTCTATTGGAAATGAGCAGAGAAGACTCGAGCAATACCCTTCTCTTCTCAGAATCGTGAGTGTTACTGTGCTGCCTTTACTGTGAGGAAGCTAGATCACGCTCTCACTTCTTCTCAGTCCTCCGCCCTGGACCAGACACTGTTAACTTTCAAATGTTGCAGCACCTTTCTCTTGTGGGCAAGCACTTTTTGCTTAATACGTACAACCGGACCTGGGCAGAGGGCATGTTTTCCAGCCACTGTCATGAAGCCACTGTCATACCCATACCTAAGCCCGGTAAGGACAAACACCTTCCTTCTGGCTACCACCCACTTTGTTTACCCATGTCATGAATGGTTTTTTGTGGAAATCCCAGACTGGCTGTGTTTTTCAATTTGGAGAAAGCCTACGACATTTGTTGAAGGAGTAGTATTGTTTGTACTCTCTACACATGGGGCCAACTGCCCCATCTCCTTGAGGAATTTTTAAAAGACGAGTTTTCGAAGTAGTATGGGGTCTGCCTTCTGGACACCTTTATCCAGGAAAATGGTGTGCCTCAGGGTTCTGTCCTGAGTGTCGTCGTCTTTGCTGTCGCCATTTACCCTACAATGGCCTATCTCCTGCCGGGCATCTCCGGCTCTCTTTTTGTTGACAATTTTGCTATCTACTGCTGCTTTTCATGAACCTGTCTCATTGAGTGGTGTCTTCAGCAATGTCTCGATCGTCTTTACTCACAGAGCATCGACAGTGGCTTTCATTTTTCTACTGACAAAAACATTTGTATGAATTTCTGGCAGCACAGCTGGTTTCTCCCACCATTTTTACATCTTGGGCCTGTTGCTCTTCCATTCGTCATTGAAACTACAAAATTCCTGAGGCTCCTGCTTTATACAAAACTATCTTGGTCCTCCCACTTCATGCTCCCTGCAGCTTTTTCCGATGGGTGTGAACCCTTCACCATCTTGGCTTCGTGCGGCAGCCCATCTTCACCTTGGCCTTCATTCACTTTCTAAAGACACTGTACCAGGCTTGCTCTATTGCCTTCAGTTTCACGATCTATGCATGGAATTTCGCAATAGTATCTTTGTGTACACTGATGGCTCTTGGACTGACCGTGGTGTCGGGTGTGCCTTCAACGTCAACCAAAATTTTTTGGTACCGACTTCCGGCACATTGCTCAGTATTTACAGCAGAGCTCTTCACCCTGTATCAGATTATGGAGTACATCTGGCGACACACTCTTTTCAACTGTGTCACTGCTCAGACTCTCTCGGCACCCTTCAAAGCCTCTGTGCGCTGTAGACTGTCCATCCCTTAGTGCACCGGTTCCAGGAAAGCTTCCACTTGCTCACTTTTTATGGAGCCACTGTGATGTTTATGTGGGTTCCAGATCCTAGAGGTTGCTGACGCTGCTGCCAAAGCTGCATTCCTCATACTTCAGCCCAATAATTCTTGCATTCCCTCTGATGATCTCTTGTTGCTTTCTGTCAGGAGGTGGTGTCACTTTGGCATCGCCACTGGTCCTCCATTGATAGAAATAAGCTCTGGGTTATTAAGCCTCTCCCAGCGGCTCGGACAACCTCCTCTCAGTCCTCCTGCGGCGAGGAGGTCATTTTAACTAGGTTGCATATTGGGCACTGCCTTTTTAGCCATCGCCATTTGTTAAGTGGTGCTCCCCCTCTACTTTGTGCACATTGCACCCAACTTTTATAACTGTCTGCTGTTTTCTGAGGGGATGCCCTTTTTTTTACCATTTATGTTCCCGTTTGGGTTTTCCATCTGAGTTATTGGCCGTTTTAGTGAACAATGCGTGGGCTGTCGACCGTGTTTTACTTTTTATCAGTCGTAGCAATATGGTGAAGGCCATTTAATTTTTAGTTCTGGGCCTCCATTTCCCTATTGCGTACTTCATAGACCTTCCTCCACGTCCCTGTTTGTAGCTGTCCTCTCTTCTGTCATTAAACGTTGACATGTAATCATTTTTAACTCCTCTCTTCATCTTTGTGTTTCACAGTTTTGGCATGGACACATATGACCCTAATTGTTTTTGCGCCCTAAAACAAAATGGGGGAGAAATACAAAGCCCTTACATTCTTTTGTCGACTTATGTCTTTACCTCCCCTTGAGACCTCAAAATTTGTCGGGGAAAAATCCTAAAACGTGTCTGTGGAATCAGAGAAATATCAGGGAATTTCACTTGGAGAAACTTTTGGCAACCCTGATTTTAGGTTTTTATATATGGAAATTATTTTTGCTTCTAGTATTGCAGTTCTGAATTGCTGAGTTCATTTTAAACTAACTCTTGTTATTAATCACAAATACCATTAGGGAATATAACTTCTATAGGCATGTAAGTGTGAGAATCCATGGGACCCTGAACAAGCTTTTTCAAGATGTAGAATAAATACTTTTTCCGCTTAGCTGAAATACCTCAGAAGATTATGCCATATGAGTAAACTGAGTGAAAGTGTGTTAGCAATCCTTTGTTCAGTTTGATACAGTAAGAGATTTCTAAGCACAAAACAGGCGGAACTGAGCTTCTCGGTTAACTGACTCACATGCTCGTCTCACACGTGAGTGGTATCTGCATACTCAGGAACTTAGAACACTGGAGCCTAATTGCCCATTTATCCCTACTTTTGATATTCGTATCTGTAAGTCACTTTTATTTCTTTAGAACTGCACAATACAAGTTTTTAGGCATTAAGCTGGTACCTGTGGATTAGTACAAGCCTGTTCTGTTATTCTCCTGGATGTTTCTGGTATGGATGAGTTTAGATCTTGTGTCAATAAGTTTGTGACACTGCAAAACATTAGAGTTTTTCCAAAGTCCTCCAGTGCCCCAAGTAAATCATTTTTGTGGACTTGGCAGCAAACACTGTGTGCCACACCATATTTAATGTTCTCCCTTTTTGAGTTTAATCTTATTCCTGTCTTATCATTTGTTAATGTGACCTTCCATTTTCTGTAGTTAAAGTACAACTCAATCCATGCAAGGGGAAGACTTTTAATGCCATACTATTTTAGCTTCCCCTCTCAGAATTTTTTAATCTAAACAGTCAAAGGCTTTGGCAAGATGACAGAGGGGATAATTTCCACTATTTAGTTCTTCTGGAATTGAATTTGTGAGATATTATGTTGGATTCTCAGTAGAGAAGCCTTTACAGAAGTCAAACTGTGTTGTTAAAAAGTTATTCTCTGAATGGTGGTTCACCATTCTAAGTGGATTTAGGTTGAAATACTATGCAGAGATGAAGAGGCTTACAAAGGCTGGAATAGGCTGGTGAGATGCACCAAAGCAGTAGTTGGATGAAGACCACAACAGCAGACTTCAACTCAGTTTATTGATGGAAATCCAGCTCTTGCCGAAATTAGCTCTCTCTCTCTCTCTCTCTCTCTCTCTCTCTCTCTCTCTCTCTCTCTCTCTGACACACACACTCTTCCTTCTAGCTACCACTCCATCTCTCTTACCAGTGTGTTCTCAAGGTGATGGGACATATGATTCATGCCCGGATGATGTGGTGGCTCGAGTCTCACAATTTTTGATGAATGCACAGTGCGGCTTTCAACACGGCGTTCTACAGTTGACCATCTCATTACTTTGCCCACCCATGTCATGAATGGTTTTCTGCAGAAATCCCAGACTGTCATAGTATGAAGGCTTTCACGACCGGATGACATATCTTCTGGTAAACCTTCCGGGATGTAAGGTCGTGGTCCATGAAACTCTTCAGCTCCTAACGTTTCGTCCAGAGCTGCGCTGGACATCTTCAGAGGGGTGGTTCTCCTCCGGTGAGTCTTGCCGGCAAGACTCACCGGAGGAGAACCACCGCTCTGAAGATGTCCAGCGCAGCTCTGGACGAAATGTTAGGAGCTGAAGAGTTTCATGGACCACGACCTTACATCCCGGAAGGTTTACCAGAAGATATCCCAGACTGTCGCCTTGTTTTTCGATTTGGAGAAGGCCTACGACACCTGCTAGAGAGCTGGTACCCTCCATACTCTTCACATGTGAGGCTTCGATGGCCACCTACCCTGTTTCCTTCAGACATTTTTAAAAGACCGAGTTTTCGAGGTGCATGAAGGGTCTGCCTTGTCGGACACCTTTATCCAGGAAAATGGTGTGTCTGAGGGTTCCATACTGAGTGTCGTTCTCTTTGCTATCGCCATTAACCCTATAATGGCCTGTCTCCCACTGGGCATCTCCGGCTCCCTTTTTGTTGACGATTTTGCCATCTATTGCAGTTCTCTATGGACCTGTCTCACTGAGTGGCATCTTCAGCAATGTCTTGATTGTCTTTGCTCCTGGAGCATCGACAATGGCTTTCGCTTTTCCACTGACGAAACTGTCTGTATGAATCCCACGAATGCTGACTGCAAATTTGTATGTCAGTCTGGTTATTTGACCTGTTGTGCTGCCGTTCACGAACAGCATTCCAGGAGGTGTTTTCCTACAGGATAACACTTGCTCACATACTGCTGTTGTAAGCCAACATGCTATAGTGTGTCAACATATTGCCTCGGCTTCCTCGATAACCAGCTCTACCTCCAATCGAGCACATATTGGACATCATCTGATGACAGCTTCAACCCATCCACAAACATCATTAAATGTCCTTATATTGACCAACCAAGTGCAACAGGCATGGAACTCCATCCCACGGACTGACACATGACACCTGTACAACAGCGTACCAGCATTTACATTTACATTTACATTTGCAGTGGCTTATCTCACACTCACATTGATCTCTGATCTTGCAGCGTTCATCACTTTACATACATTGCCTCAACAAATATATTCCTGGAATTTCATTACTCTACATTAATTATTTTTTGGTGTTGCAAATTTTTCCGTCAGTGTACCTGGCCTTTCTTTAACCATCCCTGGTGCGAGGCAGAATTCTCTTCCCAGTAGCGAGAAAATGCCGTTATTCCAATTTTGAAATCAGATAAATTGCCTCTTCAAACGGACAGCTGTCGTCCAGATTATTTACTCAGTGTTCTGCAAGTTACTTGAACATATGGTTAGTCGAAGGCTGTATTGTGTCCTTGAATCCCCGGATCTTTTGGCTTTGATCCAGGGTGCTTTTCGCCAAGGCCGCTCTACTGTAGATAATTTAGTCCTGAAGTCTGCTATCTGAACAGCTTTTGCTCAGCATCAATTCCTTGTTGCAATTTTCATTGATTTGCGTATATATCTTATGATACCACATGGTGCCATAACGTCCTTGCCACCTTAAAGGATTGGGGCCTCCATGGCCCGCTCCTGATTTTTATCCAGAACTTTCTTCCATGTCGCACTTTTTGGGTACAGGTTGGTGCCTCCTGAAGCATCCCCCCCTGCAGGAGAAGGGGGTTGCACAAGGTTCTGTTTTGAGTGTTGCTCTCCTTTTTGTGGCTATCAATGATCTGGCGGCAGCTGCAGGACGTATGGTGTCCCCATCTTTGCACGCTGATGGTTTTTGCATTTATTTTTGTTCGTCCACGGGGGATATTGCTGGAGGCAGAATGCAGGGAGCAATACACCAAGCACAATCCTGGGCCATCACTCATAGCATCCATTTTTTGGCTGCCATGACCTACGTTATGCACTTCTGTCATTGTGTTTTTTGGGACCGGTCTTTGATGCCCAGTTGACATGGCTTCCCCATCTTTGTCAACTAAAGCAGACATATTGGTCGCACCTGAATGCTCTTCTATACCTCAGCGACACCGAACGCGGTGTGGTACATTCTACTTTGATATGGCTGTATGCAGCATTGGTGCAGTCCCACCTAGATTACAGGAATCTCTCATATGACTTTTTATCAGCTTCGACATTACGTATGGATTCGATACACTATTGTGGGGTAAGACTGGTAACAGGTGCCTTTGGACTAGGCAGAAGTTCCACTATTGTGGGTTCTGCACCACAAAAAATTGATGGCAGCTGCTCGCCCATAGTACCCTAACTGTCATCTCCTCTTTCCATATACGAGATCTACCTCCCATAACGGCAACACAGGTCTGGGGTTACGATCACCAAGTTCGAGTCTCGGTCCGGCACACAGTTTTAATCTGCCAGGAAGTTTCATATCAGTGCACATTATGCTGCAGAGTGAAAATCTCGTTCTAGAAAACTCTTTACCTGTAATTCTCTTTACATATTGGCTATTTTCTTCACATATGGGGGACATGATCTCATCTGGAAAGTGAAAGCAAGCCTGTAAAAGAAAAGGGGGGGGGGGGAGCAGTTCTCAATTCTTGAGCAGTGACCCTCTTGTTTTTTTTTTTTTACCTTTGCAATTTGGGTGAGTTTGTGTTCAATCCTTGCACCCAATTTACTCTTTCATCTACTTACTTTTTTCTCGTCAAGCAGAACGATATTTATGCCCGTTGTTTAATACCTGTTTATATCACTTACAATGCTGGTATTTATGAATTTTTTAGCATTTGACTCCGGAAAGACCATTTTTCTTTGTAGTGAGGTCTTGCCAACAGCAAATTTTCTGGATGGAAAGTCGCTCAATCTGCTCATATACTTTAAAATTTAAAAGTAAATCTAGCAGTGCTAGAATGTATACAAAATACTGATATATCCATTTTCAAGTTGTTGTTTAAAGATTCACGACTTTTAAAACTTACGTAGATTACCTTTTTGATGATAGAACCTTACAAAAGAACATTGAGAAGGTCACATGATGAACAATTGAATGACTAAAGCAGTTTTATCAACCCTCATTCATTGACACATGTAATAAATTCATCGAGGCAGTGAGGTTCAGAGCTGTTGTAAATATTTCAGAAATTAAAAGTATATATTACCTAATGAATGTATTATTTTGGGGTGAAAGAACACAATAATTATTATTTTTGGAATGTAATAATTCACTATTGCTTCATTTTAATTCTAATAAGTTTCACACTGTAATGAAACATTGGTGAAACATTGTCTAAATGCCTCTCTCTCTCTCTCTCTCTCTCTCTCTCTCTCTCTCTCTCTCTCTCTCGTTTGTTATAACTTACCGCTGTTATTTTGTATTTGTATTGCAGTCATTACATTAAAATTGGCTATATTGATTCTGCAATTTATACTATTGTGTTATTGCTAAGAATTGATTTAAAGAATAAAAGTGTATATTTATTTGTAAGATATTGTAAATTTATACCACTGGAACTCTTTCAAAATATTTGATTGCGTAATACTGCCAATAAATACAATGACTTTCTTTCTTCTGTTTCATAGGATGCAGTTATAATTGTAATAGATGTTGGACACTTTGACTCCAAAAATGTTATACAGAAACGCAGTGATTTTTTACAAAAGGCAAAACTATGTGTTCGAAGAATTGTGGAGAGGAGGGTACGTGATGTATTTTAAGTAGGTTATAAAGAGTAACTATAACAAAAAAAACAATAAATTATTGATAAAATTATTTAACTGAATAGATAAAAAAAATCTACTCACGAATTTAGCAGAACACATACATAAAAGACTGTTGTAATTGGCAAGCCTTTGGAGTCAGTGGCTGCTTCTTCAGGCAGAAACGTTGAAGGGGAAGGAAGAAGAGTAAAGGAAAAGACCTGGGGAGGTCTAGGAAAAAGGGGTAGACTTTGGGAAAGTCACCCAGAACCGTGACCTGTATCGGACAAGGTTTGAAAACCTGAGAGCTTAAAGGTGGAAGACAGGGTAATAAGCAAGACAGAGATTACTACTACAGCCGTGCATGAGTTAATAAGAGTGAGAAGCTAAGTGCATTGTACGTAACAGCCATGGGAGGGGATGGTGAAAAATAGACGGGAAAGACAATGAAAGATGTAGAAAGCTAAAATGGAGTGAAGAAAAGCTGAGGCAGAAGAAATTAATGTAAATTAAGGTGAGGTGAGTGGCGAGAATCAATTACATGTTGTAGTGCTAGTTCCCACTTGCGGAGTTGTGAGAAACTGGTGACTGGAGAAAGAATCCAGATGGCGCGTCTGGTGAAACTGGCACCGAGGTCACGAATGTCATGCTGTAGAGTATGCTCTGCAACAGGATATTGCAGTTGCCAGTATATATCCTATGCCTATGCCCATTCATCCTAACTGATAATTTGGTGGTAGTCATGCCAATGTAGAAGGCTGAACAATGTTTACATAATGGCTGGTATATGATGTGCCATTTCTATTTTTCACCTCCCCCTCCCACATCTGTTACGAACAATGCACTTAGCTTGTCACTATTATTAACTTGTGCACAATGTTTTAGTAGTAATCTCTGTCTTGCATATTACCCGTCTTCCACCTTTAAGCTCTCAGGTTTTCAAATCTCGTCCGAAGCAGTCCCCAACAATCAGTCTTTCCCTCTCGTACCGTACAGTAAGTCTCCCGTGACCCGCAGTTCTGGGTGACTTTCCCGAAAGTCTAAGAAAAGACCTCTCCAGTCCTTTTCCTTCACCCTTCTTCCTTCCCCTTCAACCCTTGAGCCTGAAGGAGGAGTCACTGGCTCCAAAAGCTTGCCAATCACAACAGTCTTTTATGTGTGTGTTCTGCCGCTGCTTGGTGAGATAGATTTTTTATCTATCCAATTAAATAATTTTATAAGAAGTATCTGTGATGTTTTTATTGGTATACACTTTGTTATAAACAAAACATATTTTTACCAGTTAATATGTTTCCAGATATTTACCAGTGGAAAAGATGAAATTGGGTTGATTGTACTTGGTTCTGACAAGACACAGAATCCACTTGATTATCCAAATGTGAGTGTGGAATTTCCTCTTGCACTGCCGACATGGCAGATGATATCCTTTGTGGAGAAATCTTTACATGAAAGTGAAATAAAAACAGACTGGATAGATGGTGTTGTTGTTGGCATGCAAGTCTTGAAAGATGAACTAGAGTAAGTATCTAAAGCTGTCTGTTTCGCTACATTCTTGGAACATGTTACAGAATGTGTGTTACACAAATCACAGTGACGTAGTTGTGACTTTATAAACTTGAATCAATATGTTTTTGTAATGAAAAAGAAACAGAAGGCACAATACCTGCAGAATTAGGAAAATTTTGTGTGTGATTTTACTATATGAATGTTTTTTACAGTTTTCTGTTCAGCTCAATAATTAAGGAGGTATTGATACAAGGCTTTGGCAAAAGTTCATCTGTCACCTACAATTCCAGCCCTGTCACTGGCATTCCCTACCCCACAACATGACTGGGCCACCATGAAAGCAGCCACAACATTGTCAACTTCACTGAAACCACAGCATAGCAATTTACTTGAGTATGGCTGTTGTTGTGGTCTTCAATTTGGTTTAAGCACTATGTCAATACCTTCTCTTCATAGCACTCAGAAGTCGCGATCTGCGACTGTTTTTACAAATGGCAAGAAAACTTTTCCTCTAGTTGCTTGTTTTTCAGTGAAAGATGCAAATATTTGAGAATGTAGTGATATATATATATATATATATCTGTGTGTGTGTGTGTGTGTGTGTGTGTGTGTGTCAGAATAGCCACAACGTCCGAAAGTTATTTTCAAATGATTGCGCTCTTCTGCAAAGTATTAAGATTCCCAGATTCTTCCAACATGGTCCACCAATGTCTTACATACTACTCTTCTTCTATGTATTGTTTCCAGCATTTGGAGCTGAAACATTAGGCACCAAAATATACCTTATAACCACAATCTAATGAACATATAATCAAAATAACCAAAGATGTAATGTTGCTCTCTCAGGTGGGACTGATATTGAATGCGAAGCCAAAGTGGAAATTAAACATTCATCTCAGTTTTTGGTATTGAAATTATTCACAGTGCCATAGGGAGAACTGAGTTTCTGTGTTTTATAGAGCCAAAGTCAACAAGGAAACTGCACACTTCAAAAAAAGTTTTGCATCACCCCAGTTCCCAGAACCCTTGAAGATAGACTGACTGTGGATATTGTATTGCAGACACAGTACCTTTGACCGTTCAGAGATGTCACTAAACCCATCGAAAGATGCAAACAACCATGCATGAACAGCGCCTATTAGACAGAGGGGGTCCGACAGCCGATCAGTTCTAGCCATTCCACCAAGAACGTGGTACACGGCTTGATTGTCTGTAGTTCAACCGTGCCTACATGGTCAATACCGCGGTTCGATTGCATCCAGACTGTTACCTTGTGCCAGGAAGGGCTCTCAACAAGGGAAGTGTCCAGGCATCTCGGAGTGAACCAAAGCGATGTTGTTCAGACATGGAGGAGATACAGAGAGACAGGAACTGTCGATGACATGCCTCGCTCAGGCTGTCCGAAGGCTGCTATTGCAGTGGATGACCGGTGCTCACCCCAGATGAGTGTCATATATGCCTTCAACTATACAATTGTTGGAAGTGTGTTTGGAGGTAACCCCTGTCAGGCTGAACACCTTAGACGGACAGTCCAGCAAGTGCATCAAGGTGGAGGTTCCCTGCTGTTTTGGGGTGGCATTATGTGGGGCCGACATACGCCATTGGTGGCCACGGAAGGCGCCGTAATGACTGTACGATAGGCGAATGCCATCCTCTGACTGATAGTGCAACCGTATCGGCAGCATATTGGTGAGGCATTCATCTTCATGGACGGCATTTCACGCCCCCATCATGCGCATCTTGTCAATGACTTCTTCTCCAGACATGAACCCTATCAAACTTGCCTGGGATAGATTGAAAAGGACTGTTTACAGACGACGTGACCCGCCGACCATTCTGAGGGATCTACGCGAATCTCCGTTGAGGAGTGGGACAGTCTGGGCCGACAGTGCCTTGATGAACTTGTGGACGGTATGCCATGACAAATACAGGCCTGCCTCAATGCAAGAGGACGTGCTACAGGGTATTGGAGGGTGTGTATGGCAATGTGGACCACCACCTCTGAGAGTCTTGCTGTATGGTGGTACAACATGCAATGTGTGGTTTTCATGAGGAATAGAAAGGGCAGAAATGATGTTTATGTTGATCCCTATTCCAATTTTCTGCTCAGGTTCCGGAACTCTCGGAACCAAGGTGATGCAAAACTTTTTTTGATGTGTGTATTTATTATAAAAGTTGAACCCAATCTCCCCGATTTTAGAGCTTGTTCGTGAAGTTTTTTTTTAGTATTTTGCTATGAGGGACGCACTGCCTCCAGTGGCTTATTACAGGGTAAATCCATTGCATTTGATTTGTAACCCCCATATATCTCCATATCTGCATTGCACTGAAGATACCTGCAGAACAGTGCAAACATTGATGGTATGCTCTTTGTATCTTGTTTTGAAACAAACCTGTTCCATTCACTCAAGGTGCTTGCTGTTGACAACAATAGCCCCAGTTTACACTTCATCCTCAAGTTAGCTTTGAGTCCTACTTCGTTTTGCCTCAGGTTTGTTTTTCTGGTAGTGTTAGTTGTAGATGATACACAACAATGTTGCATCTTCAGTCCAAAGACTGGTTTGAGGCACCTCCCATGCTACTTTACTTTCTGTAAGGTTCTTCATCTCTGTTTAACTACTGCAACATATATACTATTAAAGCATCATACCGTATTCATCTCTTGGTCTCTTTCTACAGTTTTTACCCACCACACTTCCCTCCAGTACTACATTGAATTCATTGATGCCTCAAAATGTGTCCAGTCAACCAATCCTTTCTTTAGGTCAAGTTGTTTGACAAAAAATTTATTTCTTCCCCAGCTCTATTCTGTACCTTCTCATTAGTTATGTGAGACAACAATATGGATAGCTTTACTAGTGAATAGTTGATCATTATGCACTCAGTGTATGGCATTTTTGAATGAAATGGAAGAACGACACCACAGTGCTATTATAGCTGATCCTGCTGCAACACCAACCACCTCACAGTACTTTTGCATCTTGCAGTTGTTGTATTACTCTGTGTACAGCCCTGTAATTGTATGTAGTCACACTGTGGACCCCAAGTATTTAATAATTAATATTGCAGTTCTGTCATGCAGAGACTGTACATTCAGCACTCGTTTGTTCCAGCCAGATACACATACCTCAGCACGACGTCTCACCTAAGAGTTGTCATGTGCATTTTTCCAGTATTTCAGCAGATATTTGCAATTTTGTTTTTGCAAAGCTTAGATGCCCAGAGAAATACTGCTCACACATGTTTCATGTGATACCCAGTTTCAACCGAAAGTATCTGTTTCTTCCCTAAGACAAACAAAATGATTCATAAAGCAGAATTTTCCTGACCATTTGGTAGAGCTGCTCGAAGTTAGTCTAGTTCGATATTGAGTATAGCGATATGTATTAACGTGGACAGAAAAATATGAAGAGTAACCAGTACTCCAGCAGCGACCGAGTAGCACTGCTGTGTGGCAATAGCAGACAACGCGGGACAGGGCAGCACGTGAGTTGCTGCTAGTGCTGGTTGTTCTTTGGAAAACAAACCGATGCTTTCCATTGACACTGGGAGTTGCATGAAAGATGTTATGAGCATTGTATCAGCCAACTCCAGCTTCAAGTTATGAAACAAAATTGCAGTTATCTGCCAAAGCACCAAAGAAAATGTGCCTGATGACTCTTGAGGTATCTCCACACAATGCCTTTTTCCTCATGCTTAGTTGCAGATGTATGGTGACAAAAATGCATTTTGTGAAAGAGACGCACACATGCATGCACGGGCGGTCTTGTGTTGACATGTTGCCTCGTTGTATGAGCAGTTTACTGTAGATCCTCTTCTTTGCTTGGGAGTTTGTGCTGCGTTTATTGCAATGAAAAGGTGACAGAAAAAGAAAACATGGAGACTTCTATGGATAATGAAGTAACAGAGGCACAAGAAAGACAAAGTGATGACAACTTCTTGGCTGCAAATTTCAGTAGATTACATTGAGATTTTAGATTTTGTGCTTGGGAAACAGCAGCAGTAAGGCCAGCAATAACATTATGTTTGCTGGCAACTGGCAACAAATATATCAGTTTGAACTATTTATTTCCCATTTCAAAAGGAAGTGTTTCAATTACTATTCCTTAAACAAGAAATCTCTAAGGGGGGAGTTTCTTAATTGATAAGTGAAAGTTATTTAACTTTCAGCGTGTCATTTGTATTTTATCTTGTAAAAAAAGGTGTTTGCACAATTTTAATCGTAAAAGATTGTATGTAGATTACCATACTTAGATTTGACAAATTCGGGAATGTCAGACTCTGGAATGCACTAGAACAGAGGTTGTCTTCTCCAATTTTGTATTTTTTTGCAACATTGATGTCCTACATTTCAATTTCTAATGCTTTGTTGAGGAGCTACACATGCTTCGTCATTTCTTTTGTTCAGATGTCATAATCTTCAGTTTTGTGCTATTAAGTCACCATAGCACGAATGTTCGTCTACTGTTTTCAGATACACTTTTCATAAATTTGTGGTCTTATTCTTCTCTGTTTTCCTACTTTGAGACTTATGGTACTGCATTATTTACAGCAATATGGTTGTAGACTTTTTATCAAATAATGGAAAATCTAGGATGAAATGGAACAACACCTTCAACCTATTACCCGGAACCTACCCTCCTATATAAAAGATACCAACCATTTCCTCCCCCGACTCTCCACAGTTCCTGTCCCTTTACCACACGGTTCCTTGCTTATCACTGTTGATGCCACCTCCCTTTACATTAAAATCCCTAATGCCCATGGCATTACCACTATTGAACACTACCTTCCCAAGGCCCCACAGATTCCAAAGCAACCTCCTTCCTAAACACCATTACCAACTATATCCTCAACCACAATTACTTCTCCTTTGAAGGTATTACTTACAAACAAATTTGAGGTACGACTATGGGCACCCACATGACACCGTCCAGTGCCAACTTATTCATGGGCCACCTAGTAGAGGAATCCTTCCCAAACACCCAGAACCCTAACCCCCTCGCCTGGTTCAGATCCCTTGATGACATCTTTTTGATTTGGATTGAGGATGAGGATACCTTATCCACTGGACTGGAGCAACTGAATTACATTCTCTGCCAGGGTTTCGACTACCTCTCATTGTGTCCTGAAGTGAGAAATGCCGTGGCCACTATCCTTTCCGCCTCTCTCAAAGTGGTATTCCGTCGTCCACCATACCTGCACAATATACTCATCCATCCCTACACAACCCCTGCTCCCCTCCGGCTACCTCATTGCTCATCCCCCTGTAATAGACCTAGATGCAAGACCTGTCCTACACATCCTCCCACCACCACCTATTCCAGTCTACAATATATACAAACATCACCTATCCCATCAAAGGCAGGGCTACCTGTAAAACCAGTCATGTGGTCTACAAGCTAAGCTGCAACCACTGTGCTGCATTCTATGCAGGCATGACAACCAACAAACTGTCTGTCCACATAAATGGCCACCGACAAACTGAGGCCAAGAAACAAGTGGACCACCCTCTTGCTGAAAATACTGCCAAACACGACATCCTTCATTTCAATGATTGCTTCACAGCCTGTACCATGTTGATCCTTCCCACCAACACCAGCTTTTCTGAATTGTGCAAGTGGGAACTTACCCTGCAATATACCCTATGTTCCCTTAACCCTCATGGCCTCAACCTTCGTTAGTCATTGTCCTCGCCCATCCAGCGTCTGCACCGTTCCCGTTCCAGCACTACACAGCCCTCATTCCTCCATCACACCTAGTCTTTTTACCTCTCTCATTTTCCGCTATCCCCACCCCCCCTTCCCACCTCTTCGCTGCCCTCCATCTAACTTCCCGACTGCACATAGCTGCCGTATTCTCTTTCCACCTCGTCCCTGCGCGCTCCCCAACAGCATGTCACTGTCCACCACACCAACTCTACTATCCCTACCCCTCCCCACCCCAGCCTCCTGTTTACGCTCAACCAGTCACCATTCTCATCATGAACTGGTGCTACTGCTCACAGTGTGCGTGTGGCCTCAGTTACCTAAGACTGCAGTCGTGTGTGTGAGTTGTGTTTGCGTGTGTGTGTATGTGTGTGTTTTTCGTTTAATTTTGACGGAGACTTGACTGGCCAGAAGCTATATTTGTGACAGTCTTTTTGTTGTGCTTATCTGCAACTCAGCATCTTCGCTATATTGTAGACATTTTATCTAATACTTGATGCTCAGGACACCACTTCTCAGATTTTTTATTGAAATAATATTTTGAAGTGGAATGCCATGACATCTTTGTGTGTAATAAACTATAAATTCCAGTGTATTTTCTGTGGCGTTAACAGACATTACTGCACATTAATTGCTTTACAGCAAAACCTCAACACACTACACAACAAAAAACACATAAGCCCATTACCTATCATTTGCTAAACAGTGCAAGAGATTCCCACTGAAGCCGGCAAGCAATGCACTTGTATGCACAGCCTCCATTTTGAGTAAATTATGCATGCACAAATGCACATATGTAGTTATGCTGTTGGAAATGTAAGTGCACGCACAAAGGTGAACATAAAAAAAGCATTGTGTGGAAGCACCTTCAGGAGAGAAACGAAGTATATACAGGGTGTTACAAAAAGGTACGACCAAACTTTCAGGAATCAGTCCTCGCACACAAATAAAGAAAAGATGTTATGTGGACATGTGTCCAGAAACGCTTAATTTCCATGTTAGAGCTCATTTTAGTTTCGTCTTGATTGGGCCCCATGTTCTTCCACCTACGCTCAATGGAGCACGTTATTATGATTTCATACGAGATGCTGCTAGAACATGTGCCTTTACAAGTACGACACAACATGTGGTTCATGCACGATGGAGCTCCTGCACATTTCAGTCAAAGTGTTCGTACGCTTCTCAACAACAGATTCGGTGCCAGTGGATTGGTAGAGGCGGACCAATTCCATGGCCTCCATGCTCTCCTGACCTCAACCCTCTTGACTTTCATTTATGGGGGCATTTGAAAGCTCCTTGTCTACGCAATCCCGGTACCAAATGTAGAGACTCTTCGTGCTTGTATTGTGGACGGCTGTGATACAATACGCCATTCTCCAGGGCTGCATCAGCGCATCAGGGATTCCGTGCGACGGAGGGTGGATGCATGTATCCTCGCTAACGGAGGACATTTTGAACATTTCCTGTAACAAAGTGTTTGAAGTCACGCTGGTACGTTCTGTTGCTGTGTGTTTCCATTCCATGATTAATGTGGTTTGAAGAGAAGTAATAAAATGAGCTCTAACATGGAAAGTAAGCATTTCCGGACACATGTCCACATAACATATTTTCTTTCTTTGTGTGTGAGTTTGAAAGTTTGAAAGTTTGGCCGTACCTTTTTGTAACACCCTGTATATGCTGAATTGACACACCAAAGTCGAAGGCCGGTACAGAGCTATAGTAAGATGCCACATAGACCAGCATAATTTGAATAACCGATCAGGAAGCATGGGAGAGAGACCGTTGATTACCTCCTGTGTCCACCTACAGAGAGGCACTTCTGAAACTTGCTCACCTGCATGCTAGATCTCCTACAGGGCAGATGGCTTAGGCCATCAACCCCTGCTCTAATGTTTTACATTCCCTATAGTGCAGATATCTGTATGCCATCTGTCTCTGCTTCAGTCTCTATTATTCCCCATCGCCACGAAATGAAATGTGACTTTTCTTTTTAACATCTGTTAAGTTCCACACATTTGCCTTGTTGCTCATGTGTCTGGCACGTGGGACATTTATCCTGAAGGATAGTTTGTAACCCATATTTGCAATAATAATCAGACATTTTCTTGGATTTTATGACTTTCTTTCACTCTGACAACTCACTGAGCCAGACTGTCCACATCATACTAGAGCCATCCTGTACATTTACGTATTGTGTTGCACATTTTGGCGATTGAATATTACAGGTGGTTTCACTGTTGTGAAATTATTTTCACAGGAATAGGGGTAATTGAGGTAACAAACAGAATAAAGCAATCACATTGTTGCTCTGTATCATTCCACTGGAGACCACGGGTCCCTTGCACTGAAATGCCCAGAAAATATTATTTTTCAAAATACAGGTTGATTTTTGCAAAGACAAAAACAGCAACCAACCACTGTTAACAATGATATTTATTCACACAAATAGCTCTGATACTGGTTTAGAACCAAGAGGTCCATCTTCAGATGACTGTGTTGTGACTCGCCGATCATTCAAAGCGCCGCCGCGCAATTACGCGCGTCCTCTAGGTGCGGCACTGTCTGCCAGCCATGCAGCAGCCGCGCCACCTAAGCGGCCAGCGAGCAGCGGCCACGAGGCTGGGACTTTGTGCTCATTCGAATGCTAACGTGTACACATGTCTTGCTTGTCAACTTACTCTGTGACTTATATGTGTTGTGTCGTTGGGAAATATATTTGTTAAATTTGACGTTATAACAATTGGCGACGAGGTAGTGGATTTTTCCTTTTCACCGTTGACCCACAGGGTTCAATGGCTACTGTCGAGCAACTATTGCAAAATCTCCTTGAACAGCAAACACTTCTACCAGCGGAGATTTGCGATTTTGTCACGGCGTCAAATGCGGGGTGTTTCTTGTCGTTGGCTGTACCTCCTTTTCCTCCTTACGACGAGACGGCGGAAGACTGGTCTGATTATAAAAAACGTCTTTGACAGCACTACTTGGCATTTCATGTCACGGACGAACAACCATGTAAGTCTCTGTTCCTTTCCTGGATTTCACCTCAAATGTATCGGTTGTTGTTGCAGTTGGCTCCTTTGAAGGATCCTGCATCTTTGTCCTTTGCTGAAATGTTCTCACTTCTGTCTGTATATTTTCAAAAGCAAATGCATGTGGTAGCCTCTCGTGTTGCCTTTTATCGTTGTCAACAACAGCCACATCAATCCTATCGCGCTTGGGCTGCTGAACTTCACGGCCTCAGTCGAAAGTGTCAATTTGTTACTGACGTTCACAAAGAATCCTATGCCGATTCCATGGTACGGGATGCTATTATCCGGTCGGCGCCCAACAAAGAAGTTCGGCAACATGCCCTTCAGTTGGCGAATCCGACTCTAGATGAAGTTCTCTCCATTGCACAGTCTTTTGATATTTCTCGCACCGCTGGGGTGCAAATAGAGGCCTGGGGGGTGATGTTGGGGAAATACAACCTCTGTGCTCCGTTAACGACGCGGGCAGCACGTCCCCGCTGGCCGACGTGGCCGCAGTGCGCTCCCACGCGCGGCCTCGGCCTAGCCGTAAACAACCCGCTAAGAAACTGCAGGAAAACCCCCGACAACTTCCTTCATGTCCGCTGTGTTTTACGAAACATTCACGCGAGGATTGTCCCCAACGTTGGGCTGTGTGTCACAATTGCAAAACGAAAGGTCATGTGTCTTCCGTTTGCAAATCCGACCGCATACATGATGTTCATGAACATGATGCTGATTCTGATTCTGTGTTGTCTGTCAATTGCGCTTCTTCCCTTTCAGGGAAGTTATTCCTCACTGTCCAAATCCTTGGTCGAGATGTTCGCATGCAAGTGGATACCGGTTCTGCTGCCACTATAATTAATTCTCAGACGTATCTTCAGTTGGGTTCTCCACTCCTGTCACCTGTCACTCGGCAATTACGGGCGTACAATAAACAGAAGATTTCTCTCTTGGGACAGTTTAATGTGGAGGTATCTAACAAATCCGTCGTTCGCAGTGTTCCCGTATTTGTGGTCGACCAGAGCAACGCAGAAAATCTTTTTGGTTTCGATGCCTTTCGCGTTTTTGGGTTCTCCATAGATGACTCTGTCAATATTGTCTCTGATGCTATTCCTTATGCTCAACTGGATTCCTTGTCGACGACAATTTCGTCCCTTTTTTCTCCTGGGTTATGCCGTGCAAACGGCTTTGAAGCTCATATCACGCTCAAACCCACTGCTCGGCCTAAGTTTTTTCAGGCTCGGCCCATTCCTGTGGCCGTTCGGGATCGGGTAAAACGGGAGCTGGATCGGCTCACTACTTCAGGGGTCTTGCTTCCTGTCACTTCCAGTGAGTGGTCCTCTCCTGTCGTTGTCGTTGCTAAGCCAAATGGTGATATTCGTCTCTGTGGCGATTTCAAAGCCACTGTAAATGCTCAATGCCTCATCGACACTTACCCTATGCACCGTCCTGAAGAACTGTTCACTAAACTTGCTGGAGGCCAGTATTTTTCTAAAATTGACCTGTCAGAAGCTTATCATCAACTTCCTCTCGACGCTGCTTCCCGGCAGTTTCTGGTCCTTAACACGCCTTTCGACCTCTGTCAATACCAACGATTGCCATTCGGGGTTGCTAGCGCCCCTGGTCTCTTTCAGCGATTCTTGGAACAATTATTGCTCCCTGTCCCTGGGTGTATCAATTACATGGATGACATTGTTGTCACTGGCTCCACCACTGAAGAAAATCTTTAAAATCTCCACACACTTTTTCATGTCTTACAGACTGCCGGTCTTAAGTGTAATCTTCAGAAATCATAATTTTTTCAGGCGTCTATCACGTACTTGGAGTTTCAACTCTCTCGGGAGGGTATTCGTTCGTTTCAGCAAACTGTCGCTGCAATTGAGGCCCTTCCTCGCCCTACACTGTTAAGGAACTGCAGGCCTTCTTGGGGAAAATAGCATACTATCACAAGTTTTTACCGTCTGTGGCTTCGGTGGCTCAGCCGTTGCATTGCCTGTTGCATAAAAACGTGCCTTTTCACTGGTCCGCGTCATGTGATACGGCTTTCCAGAAATTGAAAACTATGCTGAAACAGGCCCCGTGCCTGGCTACTTATCGACCTGGCCAACATCTTGTTCTTGCCACATACACCTCTCAATACGGGGTCGGTGCAGTCTTTGCGCACCATTTTTTCTGACGGTTCGGAACAACCCATTGCTTATGCCTCCAAAACGCTCACGGATGCCCAACAAAAGTGTTCTCAAATTGAAAAAGAAGCTTTGGCCATAATTTATGCTCTTCATAAGTTTGGTGTTTTTCTCTATGGCTCAAAATTTCATCTTGTTACGGATCACAAACCACTTGTTTCCTTGTTTCATCCATCAACGTCACTTCCCGACAAGGCTGCACACTGCCTCCAGCGTTGGGCTCTTTACTTGCCTCGCTCCAATTATGAGATTCATTTCGGGCCAACGGAAATGCTGATGCTCTGTCTCGCCTTCCCATGGGTCCTGATCAGGCATTCGATAGGGACGAACTTTTGTGTTTCCACCTGGATGTTGCCGAGCAGCGGGTTGTGGACAGGTTCCCCATCACTGGGGACAGGCTGGCGGCTGCTACGAGTTCTGACCCTACCCTCTCCCGGGTTTTACGCTGTATTCAGAAGGGTTGGCCAGACCGCCCGTCCACTAAGACTTCTGATCCGTTGCGGAACTATTACGCTTTGTCCTACCGCCTCACGGCTAGGGATGATGTTATCCTCCTCTCTACTGACAATGCTTCACTGCGTGTCGTGGTACCTGCGTCTTTGCGTGCTTCGGTCTTGCGCCTCCTTCACCAAGGGCACTGGGGCGTGTCTCGCACAAAATCTCTGGCGCGCCGTCATGTGTACTGGCCTGGTATCGACTCTGAAATAGCACACATGGTCGCTGCCTGCAGCCCTTGAGCGTCACAGGCCGCTGCCCCGAAGTCATCTTTGTCACCGTGGCCTTCGCCTGAGAAGTCTTGGGAGCGCATTCATGCTGACTTTGTGGGACCTTTTTTAGGTACTTATTGGCTCCTCGTAATTGACGCCTACTCTAACTTTCCTTTCATTGTCCGTTGCACGTCGCCTACCACCGCGGCAACCACCAGTGCTCTCGCCCGCATTTTTTCTTTGAAAGGCCTCCTCTCTACTCTTGTTACTGATAATGGTCCGCAATTTGCCTCTTCCGAATTTGCGGATTTTTGTGCTCGTCACAGCGTTATGCATGTCACGGCCCTGCCGTTCCATCCACAATCCAACGGTGAGGCTGAACGACTGGTCCGCACGTTTAAGGTTCAGATGCGGAAACTTCTGACTTCTTCTACTGCTGATGATGCGCTTCTCCAGTTTCTGGCGTCTTATTGTTTCACCCCCATGGGCGACCACAGCCCGGCTGAGCTCTTACATGGCCGACAGCCCGGCACGCTGCTTCATCTTCTGCGGCCTTCCACCTCACGGCCGCGGGGGCCTTCACTTGGCTGGTTCACCGCCAACGACCTCGTCTGGGTACAGAAATATGGCAGGTGGCAAAAATGGAGTCCGGGCCGCATCTTACAACACCGTGGCAGACGCCTGTATGAAATCCAGACAGACATGGGTGTTGCAGTGCGTCATTCGGACCAGCTTCGGCCTCGTGTGCCGGCAACGCCTGTTCCGAATGCCGCTACACCACCTTCGGCACTACCTGACGCTCTGGATCTTGGCATCTCTCAATACTCACAACGCAGCCCTCTCACCATCATCGCGATGCCAGCACAAGAACGGACGTCACCAGGAGACGTGCCCATGCAGAAACCGGATGACCAACCTTTGTCAGAGCAAATCTACTCGCCTCCTCCTCCAACGGACGCCGACACATCGCCCATGTCGCCTATCATATCAACTGGACTTGCTGCAAAGGGCAGATTGGTGCATGGGGCCCCAGCAGATTCGACCCCTACGTCTCCTGTCATCTCGACCCGTTATCATCGAGGACACTTCCGTCCGTATGGGAAGCCTCCTCCTCGAGACTTTACGGCGAGTCAAACAATGCCTATGGATGTTAGCCATCTCCAGGACACCTCCATCAAGACCAGTGCAACAATTTCAAAGGGGGGAAAGTGTTGTGACTCGCAGATCATTCAAAGCGCCGCCGCGCAATTACGCGCGTCCTCTAGGTGCGGCGCTGTCTGCCAGCCATGCAGCAGCTGCGCCACCTAAGCGGCCAGCCGAGCAGTGGCCGCTAGACTGGGACTCAGTGCTCATTCGAATGCTAACGTGTACACATGTCTTGCTTGTCAACTTACTCTGTGACTTATATGTGTTGTGTCGTTCGGAAATATATTTGTTAAATTTGACATTATAACAGGCTGTTTACATTGAGATGCACATTTGTGGATGTTTACATCAGCTTTTGGCTCTTTTTCCTCATTGTAGTGAGAATTTCTTGGGGTGGTGGCGCCCTACAGCAGATAACGGTGTCACAAGTGGCCTATTTTATTGTAACTCTTGCTAATACTTGTGGAACACAATGTAATTGTTCAGTTGTTATGAGCTACAGTTACAGTCAAACGGGCCATTTTTCTCATCATTTTTAGCTGCGGGTTCCACCATCCCAAGGAATTTTCACCACAAAGGTGAATAAAGAGCAAAAAGCTAATGTAAACACCAGCAAATATGCACCTAAATATAAACAGCAGTCTGAGAATGACCAATCAGTCCAAAACTGGTACAGAACTACTTTTGTTGCTGAACAGTTCAAAGAATACTTGAGCCTCATTTCAAGTAGGTACCCCACTCATACAGTTATAGTTCTGTGGTGACTTCAATCTACCCTCGATATGCGGAAAAATTATATGTTTAAAGCCGGCGGCAGGCATAAAAGGTCACCCGAAATTGTACTGAATGCTTTCTCAGAACATTATTGTGAACAATTGGTTCATGAGCCCACTCGAAGTGTAAATGGTTGCAAAAGCACACTTGATCTCTTAACAACAATTATCCTGGAGTAATAGGGAGTATCATGACGTATACAGGGATTAGCGACCACAAGGCAGTTGCTGCTAGACTGAATACCGTAACCCCCACAACCATCAAAAAGAAACACAAAGTACATCTGTTTAAAAAAAGTCAATAAAAATGCTCTTAACACCTTCCGATCTGATCATTAATATAGAAAACATGTGGAATAATTTCAAAGAGATAGTATCGACAGCAATTGAGAGATATGTACCACATAAATTAATAAGTTATGGTACTGATCACCCAAGGTACACAAAACGGGTCGGATCGCTGTTGCAGAAGCAATGAAAAAAACATGCCAAATTTAAAAGAACACAAAATCCCCCAGACTGGTAAAGTTTTGCAGAGTTCGAGATATAGCACATACTTCCACAACGAAACTCTGCCTCGAAAGCTGCCAGAAAACCCAGAGAGATTCTGGTCATACATAAAGCACACCAGTGACAAGATGCAATCAATACCTTCACTGCATGATAAAAACAGTCTTCCAAAACTCCTTCACCAAGGAAGACAAAGTAAATATCCCTGAATTCCAATCATGAACAACAGCCAAGATGAGAAACATAGAAGTAGATATCCTCGGTGTAACAGCATAAATCACTTAATAAAGGCAAGGCCTCTGGTCCAGGTTGTATACCAGTCTGGTTTCTTTCAGAGCATGCGCATACAATAACTCCATATTGAGCAATTATATACAACTGTTCGCTCATAGAAAGTTCCATACCTTAAGACTGGAAAATTGCTCAAGTCACACCAATACCCGAAAAGGGAAGTAGGAGTAATCTGCTGAATTACAGGCCTATATCACTAACGTTGATTTGCAGTAGGGTTTTGGAACATATACTGTATTAGGACATTATCAATTACCTCAAGGGGGGGGGGGGGGGGGGGAAGATTTACTGGCACATAGCATGGATTCAGAAAACATCATTCTTGTGAAACGCAACTAGCTCTTTATACTCATGAAGTAATGAATGCTATTGACAGGGGATGTCAAATTGATTCCATATTTTTAGATTTCCAGAAAGCTTTCGACACTGTTCCTCACAAGTGTCTTCTAACCAAACTGTGTGTCTATGGAATATCGCCTCAGTTGTGCTACTGGATTCATGATTTCCTGTCAGAAACGTCACAGTTAATAGTAATAGACAGAAAGTCATCGAGTAAAACAGAAGTAATATCCAGCATTCCCCCAAGGAAGTGTTACAGGCCCTCTATTGTTCCTGATCTATATTAATGACATAGGAGACAATCTGAGTAGGCCTATTAGATTGTTTGCAGGTGATACTGTCATTTACCGTCCTGTAAAGTCGTCATATGTCCAAAATGAATTGCAAAATGATTTACATAAGATATTTGTATGGTGCGAGAAGTGTCAATTGACCCTGAATAAAGAAAAGTGTGAAGCTATTCACACGAGTACTAAAAGAAATTCGCTAAAGTTCAATTATGTGATAAGTCACTCAAATCTTAAGGCTGTGAATTCAACTAAATACTTAGGATTACAAATAACCTAACTTGGAACGATCACATAGATAATGTTGTGGTTAGAGCAAAGACTGCAATTCATTGGCAGAACATTTAGAAGGTGCAACAGTTCTACTAAAGAGATTGCTTACACCATGCTTGTCCACCCTATTCTGGAGTATTCAAAGAAGTGCAGCTTGTTTTGTACTATCACAAAATAGGGGAGATAGTGCCACAGACATGATACATGAATTGGAGTGGCAATCATTAAAACAAAGGAATTTTTCATTGCAAAGGGATCCTCTCATGAAATTTCAATCACCAGGTTTCTCTTCCAATTGCGAAAACATTCTGTTGACACCCACCTATGTAGGGAGAAATGATCATCATGATAAAATAAGAGAAATCAGGGCGCATACAGAAAAATTTAAGCACTCATTTTTCCTGTGCACTGTTCAAGAGGGGAACAGTAGAGAGACAGTTTGAAGGTGTTCATTGAACCCTCTGCCAGGCCCATTATTGTGAATAGCAGAGTAAGCACATAGATGTAGATGTAGATCTGTCAATAAAAAGCATTGTTAACCGTGGCTGGTTGCTGTTTTCTTCTGTGCAAGAATGACCTTGTAGCCTACTCAGAAAATATCACTGGACAACCTCCAAAAACTTGTGGATGGAAATTGGGTTTACCCTGTATGTCTAGTGATTTATATATTTTGTTTAGTAATTCACAGACTGCTAGAATTCAGCCATAATCATCATATCTTACATTTGGTTATTTTTCACAGATGTTTTTTCCTGCAGTACTGTTACTTTATTTAACTGTGTGATTAAAAATCCTCATTGACAAATGAACCACATTTCTGTCAACAGGGGTAAACAGTTCACGACAATTACATTGGTGTTGATTAGCGACTGTGCTGGTGATGTTGATGACCAACATGTTGATGGAATAATAAATGAGTTGAATTCCATGAAAGTTTCGTTTGTTGCCATGTAAGTATATTTCACCACTTTTTGTTAGAAAATTGTGTATTACGTAAGCACATTGGACAAAAAGTTCATCATGCCCAAAATTCATCAGACTAATTTAGTGTCAGTGTTACAGTGGAATTCAAAAGTTTTCCCTGTGTTCCTAGCCATTTCATCTACTGCGTATTTGTTGTCCACTACTTCATGTTTTTTAAAAGATACCTAGTAGTACTTTCTTCAACATACCAACTTGAAACGTGATATTTTTGGATTTTAACCCTTCTGAGACATCATGCTTATTAGAATTAGCATTAAGAACTTTTTCTTTTCTACAAGGATGGTATGATGCATTAACAAGAATACAAAATTAATTTTCTTGAAGCTGAGGAAGAACATGAAACAACTTCTTGAGCATATCGACGCTCATCTGTACTCCTCTTAGATTTAAAAGTCCACAAACAGCCTTTGATGAAACCTACTGTGGTCCCAATGTGTATGACAATCAGGTCTTTTCCTTTACCTGGGTGAGCCTTGTTTCTGCTAGATAACCCAGACAGAGATGCTGATTTTGGGGATTTATAGTGTTATCTACCCAAACACTACTTCGGGTATGTCGTGCACTCAGCCATGTCTTATCCAAATAGTACATAGTCCTTTCTTCATCTCTCAACATTTCAGTAGTTTGTAGATAACGCCGCCCCCGTAAAATGATATCATTGCTGTCTTTTAACATGCTATTGCATCCACACTGAACATATTTAAAATTAATTTATAAAAATTTATAAAATTAATTTATAAGATTTAGATCTCCAAAAATGCCCGAATCTGGATTTTCGTTCATGGCAGCAAACACCTGTCAGTTGTTAATAGCTCTTAAAAAAAAAAAAAAAAAAAAAAAAAAAAAAAAAAAAAAAAATCGTATACTTCCTTCGTAACACATTTCTGCTGCAGTCATCAACACTTTCTGCAAGCTTCTGTCATGGTTTTTCTTTCTCAGGAAATTTCAAAGAGAGTGTTTGGCCTCATACTTACCAATCATGCCATACACTGAAAATCAACCAACATCTGTAGATGCAGCTGTTTACAAAACAATATCAGTCATTGACAGCTCTGGAGACAGCAGCTCCTTCACTACACATTAAGAGCCATGTGTTCGTCTGAAATCATAATGGCTTCTTCTTTGATCGCTTCTTGGGTGGACTTAAAACTGACATGTTGACCTCACTTGCTGTATCCACATCTTTTAAGGTGAAGCGTACAATCAGATTGTTCACTCCTCAAAGGCAGTGCTGTGGTCACACGCCTCGATCTGTTTATGGGCCGCCTCTTGTTTCAGTGAACGTAGTTTATCATTGAGGATGACCTGAATTCACCATGAAAGAGAGTCCACAATTTTCTTCATGGATTCCATAACCAGCTGAAGTCACTCATTGAAGAGCCTGTAGAACTACCAAACAGCTATGCTTCACTTGCCGTTCCAAATGGTCCCAACAAGTAACACACTCTGCCCTGATTGTGTAAAAAATCAAACTCTCATGTATGAAATAGCTTCAAATGTCCAATTACTTTAAAAAAGACATGTTGTGAATATTATATGTGAAGCATGTAAAACATTTCTGACTGAAGAGGCAAAATCCTAATATATTGATTTTATTTAGTTTGGATTATTTGCCCATAAACTAATGAAATAGTTTCAGGAAGGTTTGAAATTATTTCTAAAATTTGTTGGAAGTTGATAAGTGCTCTCAATATCAAACTCTGGTATCCCGGCCCAAAGTGTTCTAGAGCCCGCCAGAACACATGGACCTAGACAACAACCGCTAAGTGGCACTTCTAATATTTGCGAGAACTACGAAGGAACAAAATAAGGGTGTGTTGTGCAGGAGTAGGTGTCAGTTTGAGGGATGGAGTTCCACATCTGTTGCACTTGGTTCGTCAATACAGGGACAGTTAATGCTTTTTTGGATGACGCTGGAGTTGTCATCTGATGGATGTCCCGTATGTGCTCTATTGGAGACAGATCTGATGATTGAGCAGGCCAAGGCAATACATTGACGCTCTGTAGAGCGTGTCGGGTTAAAACAGCAATATGAGGGCAAGAGTTATCCTGCTTGAATACACCCCCAGGAATGTTATTCGTGAATGGCAGCACAATAGGTCAAATCACCACATTGATGCACAATTTTACAGTCGGGGTGCGTGGGATAGCCACGAGAGTGCTCCTGCTGTCGTATGTAATCACACCCAAGATCCTAACTGCAGTTGTAGGTGCAGTGTGCCTAGCAAGCAGACAGGTTGGATGCAGGCCCTCAACTGTCCTCTTTCTAACCAACACACGGCTATCACTGGCACCGAGGTGGAACCAGGTTTCATCAGCAAACATTACAGACCTCCATCCTGCCCTCTTCTTGACACCACAGAAGTCACAAATGGTGGTGGTGTGGGGTAAGTGCAATGCACGCTACATGATGTCTCGCTCAGAGCTGTCCTTGAAATAACCAATTTGTAACAGTTGCTTGTGTCACTGTGGTGCCAACTGCTGCTCAGATTTCTGCTGCAGATTCAGATGCGCCAGAGCCATACGCCGAACCCAACGGTCGTCCCTCTCGGTAGTGTCACGTGCTCGTCCGGAGCGCGGTCTTCTTGCAACCGTACATTCTCGTGACAGCCACTTCCAGCAATCGAGTACAGTGGCTTCATTCCCGCCAAATATTTCTGCAGTATCGCAGAACATACATCCAGATTCTCGTCACCTCTTACACAACCTCGTTCAAACTCAGTGAGGTGTTAATGATGGCAATTTTGCCACCTTAAAATCATTCTTGATTAACATCAACTCACCACATTCAGTCTAACACTCACAACTGTTATGGCATTTATTTAAAGCAAACCTGATTTGCATCCTCATAGGGGTGCTACTAGCACCACTCTTACAGGACTGGCACAAAGTTTGAACAGACATCCTCGTCCAGATATAGAAACACACCTACCAACTTTTGTTCATGTTGCACAATTCCTTCTCGGTGTTTCAATTTTTTTTCTCATCAGTATATAACTGGTGGATTGTTGAATAATGTATTTATATGCTTCAACCATTGTCAGTTATTTTGATGCGGGCCTTTAGTGTCTCATTTTCTTAATCTAATTCTATCCTTATCACCTGATGTAATTCAGTTACATTCTATTTTCATAGTTTTATTTTTGTATTCATCTTATGACCTCTTTTCTAGTCATAATCCACTCCATTCAACTGATATTCTGAGCACTGAACCATCTCTGACAGAATTACAATGTCATCGGAAAACTTTAAATTTTTTATTCCTTCTCCCTAAACTTTAATCCTCTTCTCCCTCTGGTTCTTTTACTGCTTGTTCATTGTACAGCATCGAATAACTTGAGGGAGAGGCTAAGACCCTACTCCTTTTCTTACAAGGAGACGGCACGACCGTGGGGTCGGGGATTTGTCCGAAATTTTGTGTGGTGAAAGAGGACCTCTAACACCTCACGTGGTTAAAGTATTAGGACGCACTACTCTGAAAATCCCGGGAAAAATCGATCCAAAGTTTCTTAGGTGCCATACGAGTATAAAATGTTTGTGAATTGCCGAGCCACCGTCTGTCCTAGATGTTTAGGGCTCGGACTATGATGCCAGAGATCTCGGGTTCGATTCCTCCTCTGGCACTTTTTTTCTTCTGTTTCATTTTCTTTTGTTATTCCACCAATTATTCAGAAAGTTTCCCAAACCTACATTATCTTTAACAAATTAGTTACATTATTGAATAAAAATTATTTTATTTATGTCCAACAACACAATTCATGGCAGTGGGTTTTCCATTTTTCATTGTAAAGTATATTAGGAAAAAACATTGGGTTTTTAATCAGAATAACAAAGTCCATTGGGAAACATTCAATTTTTATACATATAATAATTATAAACAAGAACTACAGTGGCAATTATCATGAAAACAAACAAAGCAATAATTTTTGCGACATCTTAAGCAACATATAGAAGCGGATTATTTACAATCACAGGGCATTTGCAATAAATCTGTACAAAAACATGCCCCATTAACATTTACGAAAATATTTTGACTTTCTGATAATTTTGAGGCAAACCAGGAATATTGAATCATGTCTTGGAATATTGGTGACGATAATTGATGGTGAATTATAGAATGAATCTTTGTACAATCTTCCCGAATTAATTTTGTGATTCTCCTGTAACAATGCACTGCAATTTTGCAAGCAACAGAAGAAAAAAAAAATGTGGGAGGAGGAATCGAACCTGAGACCTCTGGCGTAAGGGTCCGAGTGCTAACCATGTAGGCCAAACGGCAACTCGGGACTGGACCAACATTTTATACTCATACAGCACCTAAGAAACTTTGGATCGATTTTTCTCGGGATTTTCTGGGTAGTGCGTCCTAACATTTTAACCACGTGAGGTGTTAGGGGTCCTCTTTCACCACACAAAATTTCGGACAAATCCCCGACCCCACAGTTGTACCGTCTCCTTGTTAGACTCTTACAACTGCAGTATAGTTTCTGTACAAGTTGTAAATAACATTTCACTTCCTGTGTTTCATCCTTGCTATCTGCAAACATTATAGTAGCAGAGAAAACTTTGACATGCCCTCTAAAATATCTCTGTCACCTATTTACAGTGAGAATGGCAGCTAGGGCCTTGCTAGTGAGCTCCTCTGCAGTGCATGCTGTCAGTGTTTCACACACCATTACATCATGTAATCCTAACAGAAAAACATCCATAGCAGAAAATTCTATCAATCATATTTACCACACGATAGGACCTCCTCTTCCCATCTGACGACGAGGGTATGTCTTATTCAGCTGCTTTTGATCACTGACCTCAAAGAAGTTTGGTGCTCCGCACCACTTTCTCTTGCAGGCGACAGTAGGTACAGTCTCCAACAACTGTGGCAGCACACGTTTCCTTTGTAGAGACAAGCTTACACTCTCATATTAAATCAATTTAGAAACCATTGCTTGTGTGAAACTCAGCTTGCCGCTTTCTTACATGATATCCTGTGCACCACCGATGAAGGGCAATGGACATATTATGTATTCCTATATTCCCAGAAAGCATTTGACACAGTGCCACACTGGAGACTGTTAACAAAGGTCAGAGCATGCTGAGTAGGGTCTCAGCTGTGTGAGTGGTTTGAAGACTTTTTTAAGTTAATAACGAGCATCAAAACAGATACAGGGATTAGTGAACACAGAGTTGTCATAGCGAGATTGAATGTCGTAACCACCAAATCCTCCAAAAATAAACGAAAAATATACCTGTTCAAAAAAGCAGATAAAAATTCACTTGCCTAGCTGAGAGACAGTCTCCACTCCTTTCAAATTAACAATGTAAGTGTAAAGTGTAGTCTAGATGTGGCTCAGATTCAAAGAAATAGTATCGGCAGCAATTGAGAGAATTATACCAAATAAATTAACAAACGACGGAGCTGATCCTCCTTGGTACACAAAATGGGTCAGGACACTTGCACAGACAATGAAAACAGATGCAAAATCTCCAAGATTGGCGATCTTTTTCAGAAGCTTGAAACTTGGCATGGACTTCAAAGCAAGATGCTTGTAATAGTTTCCACAACGAAACTTTGTCTCGAAACTTGGCAGAAAATCCAAAGAGATTCTGGTCATATGTGAAGTATGCTAGCGGCGAGACACAATCAGTGCCTTCTCTGCACGATAGCAATGGAGATGCTATTGAGGATAGTGCTGCCAAAGCAGAGTTACTAAACACAGTCTTCCAAAATACCTTCACAAAAGAAGATGAAGTAAATATTCCAGAATTTGAATCGAGAACAGCTGCCAACACGAGTAACGTAGAAGTAGATATCCTTAGAGTAGTGAAGCAACTTAAATTACTTAATAAAATCAAGTCTTCTGGTTCACACTGTATACCAGTTAAGTTCCTTTCAGAGTATGGTGATGCAATAGCTCCATACTTAACAATCATATACAACTGTTTGCTTGATGAAAGATCCGTTTCCAGAGACTGGAAAGTTGCACAGGTCACACCAATATTCAAGAAAGGTAGTAGGAGTAATCCACTAAATTACAGGCCCATATCGTTTACGTATTTGCAGCAGGATTTTGGAACATATATTGTGTTTGAACATTATGAATTACCTCAAAGAAAACGGTCTATTGACACACAGTCAACATGGATTTAGAAAACATCTTTCTTGTGATATACAACTAGATCCTTACTCGCACGAAGTGCTGAGTGCTATCGACAAGGGATTTCAAATTGATTCTGCATTCCTGGAATGCTTTTGACACTCAACCACACAAGCGGCTTGCAGTGAAATTGCATGCCTCTGGAATATCATTTCAGTTATGTGACTGGATTCGTGATTTCCTGTCAGAGAGGTCACAGTTCGTAGTAATTGACGGAAAGTCATCGAGTAAAACAGAAGCGATATATGAGGTAGTGTTATAGATTCTTTGCTGTTTCTCATCTATTTAAACAATTTGGGAGACAAACTGAGCAGCTGTCTTAGGTTGTTGGCAGATGACGCTGTCGTTTATTGACTATTAAAGCCATCAGAAGATCAAAACAAATTGCAAAACGATTTAGAAAAGATACATATATGGTGTGAAAATTGGCAATTGACAGTAAATAACGAAAAGTGTGAGGTATCCACAAGAGTGTTAAAAGGAATCCATTACTTCAGTTACATGATAAATCAGTCAAATATAAACGCCGTAAATTCAACTAAATACCTAGGAATTAGAATTATGAACGACCTAAATTGGAAGTAACACACAGAAAATGTTGCGGGAGGGCTAACCAAAGACTGCGTTTTATTGGCAGGACACTTAGGAAATTTAACAGATCTACTGAGGAGACTGCCTACACTACACTTGTCCATCCTCTTTTAGAATACTGCTGCGCAGAGTTGGATTATTACCAGATAGGATTGACGGAGTACATCAAAAAAGTTCAAAGAAGGGCAGGGTGTTTTGTATTATCGCAAAATAGGGGAGAGACTGTCACTGAAATGATACAGGATTTGGGATGGACATAATTAAAACAAAGGCATTTTTTGTTGCAGAGAAATCTCACAAAATTCCAATCATCAGCTTTCCCCTCCCAGTGCAAAAATATTTTGTTGACACCGACCTACTTAGGGACAAACGATCATCATGATAAAATAAGGGAAATTAGAGCTTGTACAGAAAGTTATAAGTGTTCGTTCTTTCTGCGCAGTATACGAGACTGGAATAACAGATAATTGTGAAGGTTGTTTAACGAGTTCTCTGCCAGGCACTTAAATGTGATTTGCAGAGTATCCATATAGGTGTAGATGTAGATGTAAGTAATAGAAGCCAGTACATTGTCCTGGAAAACGACTGTTTATCAGAGATAAAGATGTCTTCAAGAGTGCCCTAGGGAAGTGTGGTAGGACCATTCTTGTTTTGCATATACAGAACTATCTGACAGGCAATCTTTGTTTGCTGATGTTGCTGTGGTGTACAGGAAAGTGTCACCATTGATGATGATGATGATGTTTGCTTTGTGGGGCACTCAACTGCACCGTTATCAGTGCCCGTCACCATTGAGCGACAGTAGGAGGATACAGGTTGATAGATAGAATTTCTACATGGTATGGTGAACGAAATATTCCTCTAAATGCAGAAAAATGTAAGCTAATGCATATGAGAAGGAATAGCAATCCTGTCAGCTGCTAAACCAGTCAGTTATAAGATTTTCATCTGTCACTTATTGCTTCTTTCACTTCTGGGAATTTGTTGATGAGAATAATATCAGGTTACTCTGTGGTTTGAAATCCACTTTAAACTGTAGGTCTCCGTTTGACTAGCTCGGGTAAGTTAGCTCGAAGGTCGGAGGAAGGCATTGCACATCATCTCCAACACGACTGTGACTAATAATGCACTGATATGTTCAAAACAGTCTTGGGATTAATGACTGGTTTACCTCAATGTTCAAATAGAGTGTTAGTGGTGTACTACCTGGCACAGTCACATCAATTAAACATCCAGGCATGATGTTCCTAAACAACATGAACTGGAATGACTGACTAATGTCAGTTGTAGGGAAGACGAATGGTCGATGTCAACTTTTAGGAAACTGTAGATCATTTACAGAATACTTGTGCAACACATTCTCGAGTACTATTTGAATGTTTGGGATTCCCACAAGGTTGAATTAAAACAGGGGCGTCCAACCTTTTAGCTTACCTGCGCCATACCAAGTGAGGTGATGCAGTAGTTCAAACCCGCGTCCAGCCATGCTGATTTAAGTTTTCCGTGACTTCCCAAAATTGCTTCAGGCAAATGGCGGGATGGTTCCTTTGAAAGGTCACAGCCACATTCACTCCCCATCCTTCCCTAATCTGATGGGATCAATGACCTCGTTGTTTGGTCCCCTCCCCCAAACCAACCAACCTTTCCTGGACCACATTGGAAGAAGACGAATAGTTTTGGGTCACACGTAATATGCTTAATATTAACAATAACTACCAGTTAAGTATGGACCAGTCGGAGAATAGCATCATGTGGTGGGAGTTTCAAATTGAAAATATTTACTTTATCGTAACTTTACATAAATGGATTTTTTTTTTTACCGATCATGTGATAGATGTTCACTACTTGGGCCGCATTGATACTTTCTTTGAGCTACATCCAGCCTGTGTTCCACTGATTTGATACCCTTGAATTAAAGGTTGACATCAAAGCAGTTCAGAAGTGTGTCAGTAGATTTGTTACCGGGAGGTTCGATCTGCACACAAGTATTATGGAAATGTCCTGTGAACTCGGAAAGGAATCCCTGCACTGAATAATTTGCAAAACACTAGTAAAAATCTGTTAGAGAACAGGTGTTTGGAATGAACTGCAGAACAATATTGTGGCCATCAACATACACCTTATGTAAGGACTGAGAAGTCAAGGTTAGATGTATCAGGGTTCATACATAAGGAAATAGAGAATTATTTTTCCCTTGTTCCATTTGTGGGGAAACAGGACAGGGAATGACTAGCAGCAGTGCATCGAAACCTCCACCGCACTCTTTATGGAAGCTTGTGGATTACGTTTGTAGATACTGATGTAACATGTGCAACTGGAGTGGTGTGGCAGCAAATAAAGTCCTATTATTTGAAATTGTGCAATATCAGTCAACAAATTGACAGAAAATGGTATTGGTGTCCTGAGACAGCTTGAGCGTATAGATTTTCATCTCTCCAAACACGGGCCTTTCAACGGTTTAGGACAATATGTCTCTCTGGGACTATATTAAAATATGGCTGTAATAGTTATGGATGTCTCGGAGGCCAGAGAAGAAGTGTGTGCTTTTACTTTCATGCCCACCGTTGTAGACAGTTATATGCTTCGGAAACAGCAGTGCCTGTTTCTTAATACAGTACAGTGACTGGGATTTTTAAATGAAACATTTAACCACATCTACTGCATTTGTTAGTTTCTCAGCACAGTAACACAATGTATGTCACATGTACTTTGAATGGCCTCTGGTCAATGCACAAATGTTCGTTAGCTGGTGTATTCCCACTTTGTATAAAACATTCAAAATCTGAATTTCGTCCAAAGTATTTTGATGACCTGAGATGCCTACACAGAATCAAAGTCCCCTGAGCTTACATAACTTTAAGTTTGATAAACAGTTCAAAGTCAAATGGCAAAAATTATAAATTTTCTTAATTTTCAATAATATGTGTATCTTTATGACTCTGTAACGCCCAAAGTAATATTGCTACGAGGGTCAGAGTAGGGTTATCTGTTTCATCTGGATGAGATCTTAGTATGGTATGATGAACTCTTAATATTTCTGGTGCTTCATGCACTTTCTGTTGTGACTGCAGTTTGAAAAACATCTGTTAGGCAGATGCATGCTTTCGCAGTGGACACATAAGAACGTGACCCGCATTGCGTGTTTCCAGTCTACCTCGGCTACCTCCTACATCGACAAACATGTTTGTTAGCAAATCACCATGACTAACACTCTCGTACGATACTCAACAGTCTTGTAAAACTTTGAACCTCGATTTCTCGAAAGCAGATGAGAAGTGCATCATACTAGAGCAGCATTTGTCATATCTAGGTATGTACTGCAGCCGTGCAGAAGATGAGCAAACTCAGCAACCGATAGGTTGTATGCTCCCTGTGTAAGATGAAATTAAAAAAGTATGCCCTCATTGTGTTTAACAAATTCACTTTTTGATTATGTGTCTTAGAAATATTGCATGCCAGCATTTATTACTACGTCCTTGATGTAATCACTGACTGACTTGTGACTGCTGAAAATGATCTGTTTGTTTTTGTTCTTTAACACATAAAGAGGTCCAGATCTGATACCAAGTGATGAAGTTAGTTATGGTGATGAAAGCAAGAATCTGAAAATTGGTCAGTGTACATCAGGAGCTGTTCTGGCCAAAATAATTGATGAGGTGAGTGTGAACAATTTCTTTTTCAAGTCTCATGTTCAGTGTTGAATGCTACAACAACCATAAAAATTAAATATAATGCAGAACAAACTTAAACCAGTTAAAGCCCCTCCCCTCAAAATATCTGTTTCTTTTCTTAATTGATATTTCAAGCCGTGGCTATCTGATCACAAGAGAGTGACATTTATGTGATGTTATGTCGCAAACCACATGCAGGTGAGTGCTTAAGTTAACTGAATGCTTTATGTTATTAAGAAATGAGAAGAATTTATTTACATTGTGCTTATTTAAATGCTACCGTATCTGTAGCGTTCAATAAATCCAATATAATTAAACTTTGAAACTTCCCAGAAATCTGTCTCTTGTGAAGGTACAGGCCGGTTCTCTTCCTGCTCACGCAACTACTTGAAAAGAAGTCTATCCTTTACCTACAATAATATTCCTTCGTAATCCAGCAGCTCTGAATCACATTTAACACTATATAAGACTAAAAACAGCCGACCAGTTGCAATGGATAAAGTAATCTTTACCTAGGTTTCGACAGATTTAAACCTGTCTTCTTCAGAAGGCGGCCTAAGGACAATGAACATCGTAGTTTACATTAAAAGGTATGAAATTTAAGTCAAGAATAGAGTTTAACACATATTAGAGAGCTCTTGTATTACAAAATATATTAGAAGGACGCCTGGTACTTACAGTATTACATTAATATGGAATGATGTATCATTGTCGTTTTTACAAATATCTGCATAGATCCATTAGTCCAAAACAAAATATAGCCCTGAAAATAGGGTTTGTCATGTAAATAAAAATTAGTACATGGATGTAGCAGAGCTCATAAGCGACTGAGTATAATCGGCCAGCGTAGTTACACTGCGGCCAGGGCAGGTGGCGCTCATGTCGCGAACTATGTGCCGATTGGCGTATTAAAGCAACGTGTAAAATATCAATATTCATAGCGTCCTTAGATAAAGTGACAATAAAAAGAAGGAAGGTGTTTAACACTCCCGTTATAACAATATGGGAGCCTTGGTCTCATTAACATAGATATATACATCAAAAGGCAGGTGGCGCTTACGCCGAGAGTTACATACAGTGGCATATATAGCCAGAATCTAAAAGTTACATTACAATATTAGTGAAGCACACACACCGTATATAAGTCAAAACTTTAAAACAATCAGTAATGGCTCTTAAGACAAAATTACGAACCCTGGTCCACAATCCAGTTAATACACATTCTCAGGGAGCCAAGGTTTTAGAGTCAGAGAAAAATCACATGAGGGCCAATGTAGTGGCAGCCATACATCATGAGAAAACCACATTATATAAAGGGTAGTGAGCTTAAAGACTTGAAAGTGTATTATAGCTTCCTGAGAAAATAGACTACTGAGGTTACCAGCATTAATGTTATACCATAAACAGTACAGGTTTAAAGCCTTCGAAAAATTGTCTACAAGCAAGGATCAACTGGTCGTTCAGTATATTACCGTCTTTGAGCTCTAGATGTTTAAAAATTTGTAACTCTTCCCACAGATCTAGTCTACGCCCTTTGACTTGTCTGTGTAGGATAACCGTAACTTCTAACTGTTTAGGCGTATGGCCGACTATCAAGAGGTGTTCAGCAAAAGTAGAGTTGTGAATATTCGCTCCTTTTTTACCTAATAGATGTTCTTTATATCGTGTTTTCACAGCTCTGCCTGTTTGACCAATATAATATGAGGGGCAGTTATTACAGGTTAATTTGTAAACACCTGAATTGGAAAACCAATCACTGGCAATCTCTACTGAATGTACAAGATTTCTTTTTAAACTGTTATCTGTAGAGCAGGAGACGTTACAGTTATATTTTTTATTTAGAAGACGTTAAATCCTATACGATATATTACCCAAGAACGGGATGGAAATAAATTTTTTAGTTTCTTTGGTATCCGTGGGAAGGTTATTGCTCAAAGTCGAACAATTTTGGGAAATTTTCTTATGTAGCAAGTAATCGATCATATTCTGATTGTACCCATTATTAGCAGCAATCGCTTTGATGACATACAATTCCTTTTGTTGATCCGCAGGTGATAAAGGAGTAGTTACCATTCGGTGAATGGCGGAATGAAAAAACGCCAGTTTATGAGCTTTTGGATGAGTTGAGTCAGCAGGAATGACATTATCTGAATATGTTTCCTTGCGGAAGATATTGAAATTGAAGGAATTATCCTGTATAGAAATTGTTAAATCGAGGAAGTTAAGTTCACATTTTTTATTTTGAAGTTCTTTTGTGAAGGAAATTTTTTCATGTAAACCATTGAAAATATTGAAGAGATGATCAGTGCCATCAAAAGCAATGATAATGTCGTCAACATAACATGCGTGATAGCGGATTTTGAGGCGTAATTCTGAACTTTAATTGAAGAACGTTATTTCCAGGGCGTTGATGAAAACCTCTGCTAATATACCGGCGAGGGGGCTACCCATTGCTAGACCCTCTGGCTGTACATACATTTTCCCATTAAATGTGAAATAATTGTATTTTAAAACGACCTTAAGCAAACCAATCAGTTCCGCAATCTGAGTTTCACTTAGTTTTTTATGCTTGAGAAGATTCTTTTTTACAAGGTCTATGGTTTCATCAACCGGGACATTTGTATAAAGGCTGACGATGTCAAAGGACACCAGTCTAGTGTCACGTGTACATCTTACAGATTGAATATTGTTAATTAATTCCTTACTGTTTTTTACAGAAAAATAATTTTCAAATGTGAAAGCATCTTTAATTTTAAAATGGAGGCGCCTAGCGAGTGTGTGATGTGGACTACCTATACCATTCACTACAGGGCGAATCGGGTGATTTTGTTTGTGCAGTTTAAACTGACTTCTGAGCACAGGTGGTTTCGGGTTCATATTTATAAGCCCTTTCTTTTGAAAGTTATTAAACAGGCTGACGGAACTAGCTAAAGTACGTCGGATTTCATTTTGCAGTTCCGCGGTTGGATCTACGGTAACCTCAGTGATGTCATTTTCCTCAAAAAACTTTACAGTCTTTTCTATATATTCATTTTTATAAGCCACGACAGCGGTGTTCCCTTTGTCACTCTTAGTGATTAAGGCGTCATGTTCTCTAAGCTTACGATTAATGCTTTTTACTATACTATATTCGCCCGACTGCCCATTAGGAAATAATTTAATTTCTTTTTCTATTATGTTATTACATTCGTAGGCACGTTTGACTTGCTCTGTTTTCTCTAATTTCAGGGATTCTAAACCGATTTTAAGATCTACAATGAGATTACAGATAACTGGATATTTATCGAGTTGAGCAAGCAAATTATATTTAAGGCCTTTACATAACAAGTCATTCTCAGCCTGCGTAAAAGTAATATTGGTTTTATTTACTATTCTTTCGTAAAATAGGTGTTTGACACTATTGTCTGTTGTGTTAACACTTTTACTTGTGGTCCTATTACTAAACTTCAACAACTTTCTTTCATGTCTAGCCTCGATTTCTTCTTTACGATTAAAGAGCCATTCATTAATACTATTCCACAGGTGGTCAATTTGAAAATTACAAAGATCTTTAAAGGCTTTAGTTAAAAATAGGTGTATACAGTAGGCTTCACTATTAAGAACATCTTTTTTCTTGTACAAATTTACTGTGCTATCCCAAACGACTAAATGCACTAATTTCTTTTTAACAGAAGGCACTTTGTTACACTGTTTAAAGTTTATGTACGCCTTTACATAATCAGGGGTAATGTCTTTATCTAATCACTGTTGATTAAAGTCAATAGCCATACCTGCTTTCACAATTTTTAATTTGATGTCCATGTACCTGGTTGCAGCTTTTGATACCTCGGCGGGCAGGAATTTCAGTATTTTAAACATAGCTGCGCAACAGCAACGGTTCCTTCGTAAGCCAGCAGTTCTGAATCACATTTAACACTATATAAGACTAAAAACAGCCGACCAGTTGCAATGGATAATGTAATCTTTACCTAGGTTTCGACAGATTTAAACCTGTCTTCTTCAGAAGGCGGCCTAAGGACAATGAACATCGTAGTTTACATTAAAAGGTATGAAACTTAAGTCAAGAATAGAGTTTAACACATATTAGAGAGCTCTTGTATTACAAAATATGAGAAGGACGCCTGGTACTTACAGTATTACATTAATATGGAATGATGTATCATTGTCGTTTTTACAAATATCTGCATATATCCATTAGTCCAAAATAAAATATAGCCCTGAAAATAGGGTTTGTCATGTAAATAAAAATTAGTACATGGATGTAGCAGAGCTCATAAGCGATTGAGTATAATCGGCCAGCGTAGTTACACTGCGGCCAGGGCAGGTGGCACTCATGTCGCGAACTATGTGCCGATTGGCGTACTAAAGCAATGTGTAAAATATCAATATTCATACCGTCCTTAGATAAAGTGACAATAAAACGAAGGAAGGCGTTTAACACTCCCGTTATAACAATATGGGAGCCTTGGTCTCATTAACATAGATATATACATCAAAAGGCAGGTGGCGCTTACGCCGAGAGTTACATATAGTGGCATATATAGCCAGAATATAAAAGTTACATTACAATATTAGTGAAGCACACACACCGTATATAAGTCAAAACTTTAAAACAATCAGTAATGGCTCTTAAGACAAAATTACGAACCCTGGTCCACAATCCAGTTAATACACATTCTCAGGGAGCCAAGGTTTTAGAGTCAGATAAAATCACATGAGGGCCGATGTAGTGGCAGCCATACATCGTGAGAAAACCACATTATATAAAGGGTAGTGAGCTTAAAGACTTGAAAGTGCATTATAGCTTCCTGCGAAAATAGACTACTGAGGTTACCAGCATTAATGTTATACCATAAACAGTACATGTTTAAAGCCTTCGAAAAATTGTCTACAAGCAAGGTTCAACAGGTCGTTCAGTATATTACCGTCTTTGAGCTCTAGATGTTTAAAAATTTGTAACTCTTCCCACAGATCTAGTCTACGCCCTTTGACTTGTCTGTGTAGGATAACCGTATCTTCTAACTGTTTAGGCGTATGGCCGGCTATCAAGAGGGGTTCAGCAAAAGTTGTTGTTGTTGTGGTCTTCAGTCCCGAGACTGGTTTGATGCAGCTCTCCATGCTACTCTATCCTGTGCAAGCTTTTTCATCTCCCAGTACCTACTGCAACCTACATCCTTCTGAATCTGCTTAGTGTATTCATCTCTTGGTCTCCCTCTACGATTTTTACCCTCCACGCTGCCCTCCAATACTAAATTGGTGATCCCTTGATGCCTCAGAACATGTCCTACCAACCGATCCCTTCTTCTGGTCAAGTTGTGCCACAAACTTCTCTTCTCCCCAATCCTATTCAATAGTTCCTCATTAGTTATGTGATCTACCCATCTAATCTTCAGCATTCTTCTGTAGCACCACATTTCGAAAGCTTCTATTCTCTTCTTGTCCAAACTATTTATCGTCCATGTTTCACTTCCATACATGGCTACACTCCATACGAATACTTTCAGAAATGACTTCCTGACACTTAAATCAATACTGGATGTTAACAAATTTCTCTTCTTCAGAAACGCTTTCCTTGCCATTGCCAGCCTACATTTTATATCCTCTCTACTTCGACCATCGTCAGTTATTTTGCTCCCCAAATAGCAAAACTCCTTTACTACTTTAAGTGCCTCATTTTCTAATCTAATTCCCTCAGCATCACCCGACTTAATTAGACTACATTCCATTATCCTTGTTTTGCTTTTGTTGATATTCATCTTATATCCTCCTTTCAAGACACTGTCCATTCCGTTCAACTGCTCTTCCAAGTCCTTTGCTGTCTCTGACAGAATTACAATGTCATCGGCGAACCTCAAAGTTTTTATTTCTTCTCCATGAATTTTAATACCTACTCCGAATTTTTCTTTTGTTTCCTTTACTGCTTGCTCAATATACAGATTGAACAACATCGGGGAGAGGCTACAACCCTGTCTTACTCCCTTCCCAACCACTGCTTCCCTTTCATGTCCCTTGACTCTTAAAACTGCCATCTGGTTTCTGTACAAATTGTAAATAGCCTTTCGCTCCCTGTATTTTACCCCTGCCACCTTTAGAATTTGAAAGAGAGTATTCCAGTCAACATTGTCAAAAGCTTTCTCTAAGTCTACAAATGCTAGAAACGTAGGTTTGTCTTTCCTTAAGCTTTCTTCTAAGATAAGTCGTAAGGTCAGTATTGCCTCACGTGTTCCAGTGTTTCTACGGAATCCAAACTGATCTTCCCTGAGGTTGGCTTCTACTAGTTTTTCCATTCGTCTGTAAAGAATTCGTGTTAGTATTTTGCAGCTGTGACTTATTAAGCTGATAGTTCGGTAATTTTCACATCTGTCAACACCTGCTTTCTTTGGGATTGGAATTATTATATTCTTCTTGAAGTCTGAGGGTATTTCGCCTGTTTCATACATCTTGCTCACCAGATGGTAGAGTTTTGTCAGGACTGGCTCTCCCACGGCCGTCAGTAGTTCCAATGGAATATTGTCTACTCCGGGGGCCTTGTTTCGACTCAGGTCTTTCAGTGCTCTGTCAAACTCTTCATGCAGTATCATATCTCCCATTTCATCTTCATCTACATCCTCTTCCATTTCCATAATATTGTCCTCAAGTACATCGCCCTTGTATAGACCCTCTATATACTCCTTCCACCTTTCTGCTTTCCCTTCTTTGCTTAGAACTGGGTTTCCATCTGAGCTCTTGATATTCATACAAGTTGTTCTCGTATCTCCAAAGGTCTCTTTAATTTTCCTGTAGGCGGTATCTATCTTACTCCTAGTGAGATAGGCCTCTACATCCTTACATTTGTCCTCTAGCCATCCCTGCTTAGCCATTTTGCACTTCCTGTCGATCTCATTTTTGAGACATTTGTATTCCTTTTTGCCTGTTTCACTTACTGCATTTTTATATTTTCTCCTTTCATCAATTAAATTCAATATTTCTTCTGTTACCCAAGGATTTCTACTAGCCCTCGTCTTTTTACCTACTTGATCCTCTGCTGCCTTCACTACTTCATCCCTCAAAGCTACCCATTCTTCTTCTACTGTATTTATTTCCCCCATTCCTGTCAATTGCTCCCTTATGCTCTCCCTGAATCTCTGTACAACCTCTGGTTCTTTTAGTTTATCCAGGTCCCATCTCCTTAAATTCCCACCTTTTTGCAGTTTCTTCAGTTTTAATCTACAGGTCATAACCAATAGATTGTGGTCAGAGTCCACATCTGCCCCTGGAAATGTCTTACAATTTAAAACCTGGTTCCTAAATCTCTGTCTTACCATTATATAATCTATCTGAAACCTTTTAGTATCTCCAGGGTTCTTCCATGTATACAACCTTCTTTCATGATTCTTAAACCAAGTGTTAGTTATGATTATGTTGTGCTCTGTGCAAAATTCGATCAGGCGGCTTCCTCTTTCATTTCTGTCCCCCAATCCATATTCACCTACTATGTTTCCTTCTCTCCCTTTTCCTACACTCGAATTCCAGTCACCCATGACTATTAAATTTTCGTCTCCCTTCACAATCTGAATAATTTCTTTTATTTCATCATACATTCCTTCAATTTCTTCGTCATCTGCAGAGCTAGTTGGCATATAAACTTGTACCACTGTAGTAGGCGTGGGCTTCGTATCTATCTTGGCCACAATAATGCGTTCACTATGCCGTTTGTTGTAGCTTACCCGCATTCCTATTTTCCTATTCATTATTAAACCTACTCCTGCATTACCCCTATTTGATTTTGTGTTTATAACCCTGTAGTCACCTGACCAGAAGTCTTGTTCCTCCTGCCACCGAACTTCACTAATTCCCACTATATCTAACTTCAACCTATCCATTTCTGTTTTTAAATTTTCTAACCTACCTGCCCGATTAAGGGATCTGACATTCCACGCTGCGATCCGTAGAACACCAGTTTTCTTTCTCCTGATAACGACATCCTCTTGAGTAGTCCCCGCCCGGAGATCCGAATGGGGGACTATTTTACCTCCGGAATATTTTACCCAAGAGGACGCCATCATCATGTAATCATACAGTAAAGCTGCATGCCCTCGGGAAAAATTACGGCTGTAGTTTCCCCTTGCTTTCAGCCGTTCGCAGTACCAGCACAGCAAGGCCGTTTTGGTTATTGTTACAAGGCCAGATCAGTCAATCATCCAGACTGTTGCCCTTGTAACTACTGAAAAGGCTGCTGCCCCTCTTCAGGAACCACACGTTTGTCTGGCCTCTCAACAGATACCCCTCCGTTGTGGTTGCACCTACGGTACGGCTATCTGTATCGCTGAGGCACGCAAGCCTCCCCACCAACGGCAAGGTCCATGGTTCATGGGGGGGTCAGCAAAAGTAGAGTTGTGAATATTCGCTCCTTTTTTACCTAATAGATGTTCTTTATATCGTGTTTTCACAGCTCTGCCTGTTTGACAAATATAATATGAGGGGCAGTTATTACAGGTTAGTTTGTAAACACCTGAATTGGAAAACCAATCACTGGCAATCTCTATTGAATGTACAAGATTTCTTTTTAAACTGTTATCTGTAGAGAAGGAGACGTTACAGTTATATTTTTTATTTAGAAGACGTTTAATCCTATACGATATATTACCCAAGAACCGGATGGAAATAAATTTTTTAGTTTCTTTGGTATCCGTGGGAAGGTTATTGCTCAAAGTCGAACAATTTTGGGAAATTTTCTTATGTAGCAAGTAATCGATCATATTCTGATTGCACCCATTATTAGCAGCAATCGCTTTGATGACATACAATTTCTTTTGTTGATCCGCAGGTGATAAAGGAGTAGTTACCATTCGGTGAATGGCGGAATGAAAAAACGCCAGTTTATGAGCTTTTGGATGAGTTGAGTCAGCAGGAATGACATTATCTGAATATGTTTCCTTGCGGAAGATATTGAAATTGAAGGAATTATCCTGTATAGAAATTGTTAAATCGAGGAAGTTAAGTTCACATTTTTTATTTTGAAGTTCTTTTGTGAAGGAAATTTTTTCATGTAAACCATTGAACGTATTGAAGAGATGCTCTAACTCATGATCGGTGCCATCAAAAGCAATGATAATGTCGTCAACATAACGTGCATAATAGCGGATTTTGTGGCGTAATTCTGAACTTGAATTGAAGAACGTTGATGAAAACCTCTGCTAAAATACCGGCAAGGGGCTACCCATTGCTAGACCCTCTGGCTGTGCATACATTTTCCCATTAAATGTGAAATAATTGTATTTTAAAACGACCTTAAGCAAACCAATCAGTTCCGCAATCTGAGTTTCACTTAGTTTTTTATGCTTGAGAAGATTCTTTTTTACAAGGTCTATGGTTTCATCAACCGGGACATTTGTATAAAGGCTGACGATGTCAAAGGACACCAGTCCAGTGTCACGTGTACATCTTACAGATTGAATATTGTTAATTAATTCCTTACTGTTTTTTACAGAAAAATAATTTTCAAATGTGAAAGCATCTTTAATTTTAAAATGGAGGCGCCTAGCAAGTGTGTGATGTGGACTACCTATACCATTCACTACAGGGCGAATCGGGTGATTTTGTTTGTGCAGTTTAAACTGACTTCTGAGCACAGGTGGTTTCGGGTTCATATTTATAAGCCCTTTCTTTTGAAAGTTATTAAACAGGCTGACGGAACTAGCTAAAGTACGCCGGATTTCATGTTGCAGTTCCGCGGTTGGATCTACGGTAATCTCAGTGATGTCATTTTCCTCAAAAAACTTTACAGTCTTTTCTATATATTCATTTTTATAAGCCACGACAGCGGTGTTCCCATTGTCACCCTTAGTGATTAAGGCGTCGTGTTTTTTAAGCTTACGATTAATGCTTTTTACTATACTATATTCGCCCAACTGCCCATTAGGAAATAATTTAATTTCTTTTTCTATTATGTTATTACATTCGTAGGCATATTTGACTTGCTCTGTTTTCTCTAATTTCAGGGATTCTAAACCGATTTTAAGATCTACAATGAGATTACAGATAACTGGATATTTATCGAGTTGAGCAGGCAAATTATATTTAAGGCCTTTACATAACAAGTCATTCTCAGCCTGCGTAAAAGTAATATTGGTTTTATTTACTATTCTTTCGTAAAATAGGTGTTTGACACTATTGTCTGTTGTATTAACACTTTTACTTGTGGTCCTATTGATAAACGTCAACAACTTTCTTTCATGTCTAGCCTTGATTTCTTCTTCACGATTAAAGAGCCATTCATTAATACTATTCCACAGGTGGTCAATTTGAAAATTACAAAGATCTTTAAAGGCTTTAGTTAAAAATAGGTATATACAGTAGGCTTCACTATTAAGAACATCTTTTTTCTTGTACAAATTTACTGTGCTATCCGAAATGACTAAATGCACTAATTTCTTTTTAACAGAAGGCACTTTGTTACACTGTTTAAAGTTTATGTACGCCTTCACATAATCAGGGGTAATGTCTTTATCTAGGCACTACGTGGAACCGTTGCTGTTGCGCAGCTATGTTTAAAATACTGAAATTCCTGCCCACTGAGGTATCAAAAGCTGCAACCAGGTACATGGACATCAAATTAAAAATTGTGAAAGCAGGTATGGCTATTGACTTTAATCAACAGTGCCTAGATAAAGACATTACCCCTGATTATGTGAAGGCGTACATAAACTTTAAACAGTGTAACAAAGTGCCTTCTGTTAAAAAGAAATTAGTGCATTTAGTTATTTCGGATAGCACAGTAAATTTGTACGAGAAAAAAGATGTTCTTAATAGTGAAGCCTACTGTATACACCTATTTTTAACTAAAGCCTTTAAAGATCTTTGTAATTTTCAAATTGACCACCTGTGGAATAGTATTAATGAATGGCTCTTTAGTCGTAAAGAAGAAATCAAGGCTAGACATGAAAGAAAGTTGTTGAAGTTTAGTAATAGGACCACAAGTAAAAGTGTTAATACAATAGACAATAGTGTCAAACACCTATTTTACGAAAGAATACTAAACAAAACCAATATTACTTTTACGCAGGCTGAGAATGACTTGTTATGTAAAGGCCTTAAATATAATTTGCCTGCTCAACTCGATAAATATCCAGTTATCTGTAATCTCATTGTAGATCTTAAAATCGGTTTAGAATCCCTGAAATTAGAGAAAACAGAGCAAGTCAAATGTGCCTACGAATGTAATAACATAATAGAAAAAGAAATTAAATTATTTCCTAATGGGCAGTTGGGCGAATATAGTATAGTAAAAAGCATTAATCGTAAGCTTAGAGAACACGACGCCTTAATCACTAAGAGTGACAAAGGGAATACCGCTGTCGTGGCTTATAAAAATGAATATATAGAAAAGACTGTAAAGTTTTTTGAGGAAAATGACATCACTGAGGTTACCGTAGATCCATCCACGGAACTCCAAAATGAAATCCGACGTACTTTAGCTAGTTCCGTCAGCCTGTTTAATAACTTTCAAAAGAAAGGGCTTATAAATATGAACCTGAAACCACCCGTGCTCAGAAGTCAGTTTAAACTGCACAAACAAAATCACTCGATTCGCCCTGTAGTGAATGGTATAGGTAGTCCACATCACACACTTGCTAGGCGCCTCCATTTTAAAATTAAAGATGCTTTCACATTTGAAAATTATTTTTCTGTAAAAAACAGTAAGGAATTAATTAACAATATTCAATCTGTAAGATGTACACGTGACACTAGACTGGTGTCCTTTGACATCGTCAGCCTTTATACAAATGTCCCGGTTGATGAAACCATAGACCTTGTAAAAAAGAATCTTTTCAAGCATAAAAAACTAAGTGAAACTCAGATTGCGGAACTGATTGGTTTGCTTAAGGTCGTTTTAAAATACAATTATTTCACATTTAATGGGAAAATGTATGCACAGCCAGAGGGTCTAGCAATGGGTAGCCCCTTGCCGGTATTTTAGCAGAGGTTTTCATCAACGTTCTTCAATTCAAGTTCAGAATTACGCCACAAAATCCGCTATTATTCACGTTATGTTGACGACATTATCATTGCTTTTGATGGCACCGATCATGAGTTAGAGCATCTCTTCAATACGTTCAATGGTTTACATGAAAAAATTTCCTTCACAAAAGAACTTCAAAATAAAAAATGTGAACTTAACTTCCTCGATTTAACAATTTCTATACAGGATAATTCCTTCAATTTCAATATCTTCCGCAAGGAAACATATTCAGATAATGTCATTCCTGCTGACTCAACTCATCCAAAAGCTCATAAACTGGCGTTTTTTCATTCCGCCATTCACCGAATGGTAACTACTCCTTTATCACCTGCGGATCAACAAAAGGAATTGTATGTCATCAAAGCGATTGCTGCTAATAATGGGTACAATCAGAATATGATCGATTACTTGCTACATAAGAAAATTTCCCAAAATTGTTCGACTTTGAGCAATAACCTTCCCACGGATACCAAAGAAACTAAAAAATTTATTTCCATCCGGTTCTTGGGTAATATATCGTATAGGATTAAACGTCTTCTAAATAAAAAATATAACTGTAACGTCTCCTTCTCTACAGATAACAGTTTAAAAAGAAATCTTGTACATTCAATAGAGATTGCCAGTGATTGGTTTTCCAATTCAGGTGTTTACAAACTAACCTGTAATAACTGCCCCTCATATTATATTTGTCAAACAGGCAGAGCTGTGAAAACACGATATAAAGAACATCTATTAGGTAAAAAAGGAGCGAATATTCACAACTCTACTTTTGCTGAACACCTCTTGATAGTCGGCCATACGCCTAAACAGTTAGAAGTTACGGTTATCCTACACAGACAAGTCAAAGGGCGTAGACTAGATCTGTGGGAAGAGTTACAAATTTTTAAACATCTAGAGCTCAAAGACGGTAATATACTGAACGACCAGTTGAACCTTGCTTGTAGACAATTTTTCGAAGGCTTTAAACCTGTACTGTTTATGGTATAACATTAATGCTGGTAACCTCAGTAGTCTATTTTCTCAGGAAGCTATAATGCACTTTCAAGTCTTTAAGCTCACTACCCTTTATATAATGTGGTTTTCTCACGATGTATGGCTGCCACTACATCGGCCCTCATGTGATTTTCTCTGACTCTAAAACCTTGGCTCCCTGAGAATGTGTATTAACTGGATTGTGGACCAAGGTTCGTAATTTTGTCTTAAGAGCCATTACAGATTGTTTTAAAGTTTTGACTTATATACGGTGTGTGTGCTTCACTAATATTGTAATGTAACTTTTATATTCTGGCTATATATGCCACTGTGTGTAACTCTCGGCGTAAGCGCCACCTGCCTTTTGATGTATATATCTATGTTAATGAGACCAAGGCTCCCATATTGTTATAACGGGAGTGTTAAACGCCTTCCTTCTTTTTATTGTCACTTTATCTAAGGACGCTATGAATATTGATATTTTACACATTGCTTTAGTACGCCAATCGGCACATAGTTCGCGACATGAGCGCCACCTGTCCTGGCCGCAGTGTAACTACGCTGGCCGACTATACTCAGTCGCTTATGAGCTCTGCTACATCCATGTACTAATTTTTATTTACATGACAAACCCTATTTTCAGGGCTATATTTTGTTTTGGACTAATGGATCTATGCAGATATTTGTAAAAACGACAATGATACATCATTCCATATTAATGTAATACTGTAAGTACCATGCGTCCTTCTCATATTTTGTAATACAAGAGCTCTCTAATATGTGTTAAACTCTATTCTTGATTTAAGTTTCATACCTTTTAATGTAAACTACGATGTTCACCAGCCGCCTTCTGAAGAAGACAGGTTTAAATCTGTCGAAACCTAGGTAAAGATTACTTTATCCATTGCAACTGGTCGGCTGTTTTTAGTCTTATTACGTGGAACCGTTGCTGTTGCGCAGCTATGTTTAAAATACTGATTAACACTATATACTATAGTCTGCTCAAGATTAGTTCAGGGTTGACACTTTGTCAGGGAAACGCAGCAGCACAGAGCTGAGTTACCACATCCTGCACGTCTAATTTTACGTTGCATACTATTCAGTGTGCAACTGGCATCACTGCCTTAAGGTAGAGCTGCATGATGTTTTCATTTCAGTTTTATTTGTGGTGAAATTTTAAGATAACATACAGCAAATTTTAAAAAATGGGTCCTGATGATGTTACAGAATTTTTGACATTTGGGATTTTCTTTTTATTTTTTTAATTTTTTATTGGAATAAAGTATACACATTGTGCCAGTGAAATTTTAAGAATATATCATATTTTTATCTGCTGCAAACAAGAACACTCCCTGAGATTTCCATTGCTAAATAATTTGAGTTAAATGCGGCACATGGTGCTGCGCTCCTGTGTCAAAACCTCAGCTACCACCTGTTCGGTTTCGTTGAAAGAAACAATGCACTGTGGCTGTAATGAACGTACTATTACATTTTGTGAGCAAACTTTCTACTTACATGAACATAGCAAAAATCCTGTTAATCGAGGAAACTTACCAGTTTGGAAGAAGGAAAAATAATGGATTTGTTTTGTGCAATAAACACTGAGTTTCTATGATGAACTTCATGTAGGCCCAGTTCCAGATAACAGCTTTCTTAATGCTCAAAACTTACAAAAATATAATTTTGCTATGTTGATACTTAAACTGCACACAGTGAACATTCAACTGAATATGGTTGTAGTTTTTTTTTTTTACAACCAAAAAACTTTACTGACATTATTCTTGTCGCTCTCAGGCATACTTGAAGTGACTTTATCACTGGCATTATTTATCAGCATGCCACTTCCCATAGGTTTTTTTTTTTATTTTTTTTTTATTTTTTTTTTTTTTTTTTTTTTTTTTTATTTTTTTTTTTTTTTTTTTAAGTTAGCTTCATTCTGCCATGATTTTCCCGTGAAGCTCTGTGTACCACTGACAGCTTTCTTCCAATATTCAGAGATGACTCTCCTAACAGCTTCATTTCTGAGTGTCTCAACCAAAATCTCACAGGCAAGGTGACAGTGTAATGACTATGTACTCATATGTTTTCACCAGCTTGTTGATTTCATATGTGGGAAACTGTGGCTTATGGAGAGACATTAGATCTGTACCCTCGACCTTTTTAAATTTATAATTTATTTCATCATTTTGACACTGAAGCCAATTATTTCCTCATTTCACTTTGTTGCTATAGGTGCTTTACAACAACAACAACAGAATTTAATAGCACAGTCAAGAAAAGTTGTAGACAGTGTAGGCACATAAGACGCAACTATTTCTCTTGACTGATGTCATTCAACTTTTGTCTGACCGAGGAAGCTATGTTGAGCTTTTCCACCAAAAAAACATTTGACGCACTTCCTTCTGACATTGTTCAGTACCATCTGCCCTCATAGTGAGTGGTCACTGCAGCAGACTGTCATGCCAGGTGGCCCAAGTTCGATTCCCAGCTGGGTCGCAGATTTTCTCCGCTCAGGGACTGGGTGTTGTGTTGTCTCTTATCATCATCTCATCACCATCGACACGAAAGTCACCAAAGTGGCGTCAACTCAAAAGTCTTGCACCAGGCAGCAGGTCTACCCGACGAGAGGCCTTAGCCACACAACATTTCCATTTCCATTGTTCAGTACCGCACAACACAACAGACAATGCAGGTCATAATAACAGCTAAAATATTAACCTCACAACTGTAAGAAATGAAAACAAAATCTCAGCTTGCAACAAACATTTCCAAAGTACAGCAAGCTGCCTGACACAGCAGCATAGTACAAGTAGGAAGTTTGTACTGAAGATCTGACAACCACAGATCTTGTAATATAATCTGTATGCATAGCATTCCTCCCACGAGAGTGTGACAGCACTGCTTAACTCGTAGCTGGCAATTCTAAAGTAACTGTTAACAGTGTATAGCAAACAGCAGGACGTAAACACTGCACAGCTTGTGTTTTACTGCTTGCTCTGATACATACACTATGTGATCAAAAGTACCCGAACACCCCCAAAAACATATGTTATTCATATTAGGTGCATTGTGTAGCCACCTACTTCCATGTGCTCCATATCAGCAACCTCAATAGTTATGAGACAATGTGACAGAGCAGAATGGGGGTGCTCCGCAGAACTCACAGACTTCGATTGTGGTCAGTTGATTTGTGGCTGCAGGGGAAATCAGGCTTCCAGTCATACCCCACCGTCCAACCTTCGCTCTGGCAGAAACATCCCATAGAAAATGACCAGATGGGTATGTGTCCACCTCCTGAGGCCCATAACCAGATGTAGAAGTCGTCAGCTGCTGCGGTGTGAATGGGTCCTCCTCCATCGGTAGGACGAGAGGAGGCGAAGACTCCATCTACGGGGGGAGGGGAGGGGGGTAATGTTCCGACTTAAAGTCACGTGCCGGCATGATGGTCAAGAACGTTAGAGCAGAGAGGTCTGTGATGTCAGCCAATAGTACGCTGACCTTCCTTGCCGCAAGTGTAACACTGTGCTTGTCTGGGTGGACAGTATTGGCATTTTTGTCGTGAATAGCGCCGAGGGCATGACTTAATTCTGTTCTCTAACTTTGACATCAGTAACATTCTACACGATCGCATAATCCAACACAACATCTGAATATAGAGTACCACAAGCACATTTTAATTTGCATTTCCTCGGCATACCCTGCAAATCTGTTACCCACTCGTGATAAGTTTGTTCTGACTGGTTCTTGGAATTAAAGAATTGATACCTAGGGACCCCATATTCGAGGTGTGCATAGGACACAACATTGGTGACAAGGATGGAATGCCTAGGAAACCTGCTTTCTCAGATCACTAGACAACAATTCCAGCAAATCGTATTAATGAAGTTTATTAGAAAAGGAAATGATCACAATACTTAACTTTGAGAAAAATAGATGTCGCAAGCAATGGGTGACAAACAAGTAAGAAGTCTCTTCACTATATACAATTTGTAATACAGTTCCTAAATCACCGCTATACAGCTTGTTGAATGACTAGTCTCCAACTGGGCTGTGGCCAGGCAGTGTAGTGATTGTGCTCTTCATGTAGATACTGCTGCTGTCTCGTCTTTTTTCTAGAGAGGGGTCAGGCAGCATACTATTGGCTGACATCGCCTCTCAACCCTCTCTGCTCGACCGTCATGCCGGTGCCTGACTTTATGCCGGAACATCTGTAATGTACTATCATGCTGTCACAGCTCCTTCAATCATGCCAGAAGAAACACTGCTGTACCTCTGTAAAATATTGGAACAATGGGACGTCTTCCCAGCTCGCTGCCGTACTCACTGGCGACGATCGTCCGAGGTAGTGCAGAACCACAATTCATTGCCGAACACAGTGTGATGCCATTCATCACCAATCCGTGCTTCCTGCTTACATCACCATTCCAGATGTAATTGTTCATTTGTGGCATTAATGGCATTCTATGCATTAGGCTGTAAGTCTCGAGTCTGACTGCTACCAGTCTTCCACCAATGGTGTGGGTTGACACAGAATGTTGCGTGGAGTCCATTAATTGTTCTTGCAAGGAACCTGTCGAAAAGGAGGTCGCAAAAGGCCGACGGTGTTTACGGCATTCATGCTCTGTGTTGTGTACCGTGCGAGCACAATATTGGCTGCTAATGATAACATTGGGTGGGACTGGAAGTGCATCTACATCTACATTTATACTCCACAAGCCACCCAACGGTGTGTGGCGGAGTGCACTTTACGTGCCACTGTCATTACCTCCCTTTCCTGTTCCAGTCGCGTATGGTTCGGGGGAAGAATGACTGCCGGAAAGCCTCCGTGCATGCTCGAATCTCTCTAATTTTACATTCGTGATCTCCTCTGGAGGTAATTAGAGGGAAGCAATATATTCGATACCTCATCCAGAAATGCACCCTCTCAAAACCTGGACAGCAAGCTACACCGCGATGCAGAGTGCCTCTCTTGCAGAGTCTGCCACTTGAGTTTGCTTAACATCTCCGTAACGCTATCATGCTTACCAAATAACCCTGTGATGAAACACTCCGCTCTTCTTTGGATCTTCTCTATCTCCTCTGGCAACCCGATGACGTGCACTGTATGAGGTGATGGAGCACAGTTCAACTGTAGGAAACAAGGCTGCTGCCGAGGCTGCAGTCCTCGTACCTCTGCCTGGTAGTTCTTACATCCCCTCCGATCTCTCTGTTGCTGTCTGTCAGCAGGTGGTGTTGCTTTGACGTCACCACTGGTCCTCCCTTTGTGGATACAAGCTCCAGGTTATTAAGCCTCTACCAGTGGCTCGGACAACCTCCTCTTGGCCCTCTCGCTGTGAGGAGATCGTTTTAGCTAGCTTGTGTATTGGGCACTGTGTTTTTAGCAATTGTTATTTGTTCAGTGGTGCTCCTCCATCACTTTGTGCACATTGTGCTCAGCTTTGACGGTCCGCCATTTCCTGGCAGAATACCCTTTTTTTAATCACTTATGTTCTCGTTTGTGTTTGCCGTCTGAGTTATCGGCCGTTTTAGCGAATGACGCTCGGGCTGCCGATCGCATTTTACTTTTATCTGTTGTAGCAATATGGCAAAAGACATTTAAATTTTAGTTCAGGACCTCCATTTCTCTATGGCATATTTTACAGAGCTTTCCCCATGCCCCTTTTTTTAGCTGCCTTCTCCTCAGTTGATTGGGATTGATGTGTAGTCATTTTTAACTCCTCTCTTTGTATTAGTGTTCTACAGTTTTGACACAGGCCTGTATGACCCTAATTCTTTTTGCACCCTAAAACAAAACAAAACAATAGGTGCTTATTCGAGAAGTAACTTGTGACAGTGCTACAGTGCTAGTGGTGTTCATAAAAAACAGAGCAGTAGCAACAATAAACAAAGCAAACATTACAGTATATCTACAATTGCTGCCAAAGGTGAAACTTCATCAGAAAGAAACCCAAGGAGTGGTAAAAGATGTGGCAGATGAAATATAAGCGTTTCTGCAAAATGAGTCAATGGAATGTGTGGTGTTATATACACTCTACTGTGCAGACAGTGTACATGGGGAATATGATAATGATGATACGTGCTTAACAAGTGAAAGTGATATTGAAACAGGTGTCGAGCTGTTTAGTTTGTCATCCTTGTAGCACAGGCAGCCACAAATCCCATCTCTAGTGAAGCTTAGTAAAGGACAGTTGTTGTCCAAGTAGTGGTTACTAAACATAATTATGTACATGGGAGTTCATCTACAGCATAGTAAAAAAATAACTGTGAACAGATTTATAATAAGTCTGAAACTATATGACCATGAAGTGCATAAGAAAAACTATGGATATTCAAGGGACGATGTGGCACACTTTTTACAAAAACTGGTGTTTACACATTTCAAGGATGCCTGATGCAATTTACAGGATGTGTGTGATAGTGATCTGCTACATTAAGCAGATCAATTTGTGTGCAACATAGATTACAGTGATTTTGATGGAAGCAGTGGATGATTGCATAACTTCAAACAGTACTACAGAATTGGGAGACGTAAGATAACAAAATTTCAAACAAAATGTCAACTTGCCAATGCCCAGTAAACTATGAAATCAGCTCAAAAAATTGCAGTTGAGATAAACAGACTTATCTCATCATTGAGACCAATTGGGATTTGAACAGGAAATGCATATGAAAGGAACCCTGAAAATTAGAGGTACCAATAGAGTTGTATTGAGATCAACTGACACCAATACCTTAACATATTCATATACGATTATGCTGACTGTTAATCTAGGTGGTAAATTGGCTGGAAAGTTATTTATTGTGCTGCGAGAAGTCGGAAGTGCTCCACTTCCTACGATGTGATTGATCTCACAAGGGCATAGGGAATTTGTACATCACAGCAAGTAAGAATGGGAAAATGGACATAAGGGAACTACAGCTGTGGTATGAGCACTGCTTTTGGCCAATAGCTGCTCAGAATAACTTGCTTTTGCTAGATTCCTGGTGTTTATAGAAAAATCATACTCCTTTCAAGCAAACTATTCCTCCTATAAAATCTTTGACGTTGCAGTTCATACCATTTGGAAAAATTGGACAAATTCAACCTCTCAGTGTTTGTTTTTTCTGTGCCTATAAAACATCTTATTTATCGCACTATCTGCAGCAATGCCTTAAAGGATAGCCTGTTTCTTGATAAACTCCACGATAGACTGTTTCACATTTAGTTGCATGCCCTCCTATTCCGTCAGTTCTCTTCACCCCATTACAGTGATAAGATTCTGTATGCATTCCTTAAGAGCGGATACCTAGCTGAACGTCCTGCATGGTATGTAACTCCCAAGGAGTTCGTCTTCGATCTCGATGGAGTGAATCTTTGAGATTAGTGTGACCCACCATTGTTGTCTGGGCATTGTGCAATTTAATGGTTTGTTTTGAACATTTCTTGAATGTCAATGATGACCATTTAGTGGGGTATAATACATGCATCCCATTGAAGGTTGATTGCTATACCTCAGACACTCATTTTCTGCTGCTCTCCTAAAGTGTGGTGTCATAAGCAGCTGATACATTTGCTGTCATAACTGTTAATTCAATACTTTCAAATGAGCCTTACTAAAGATTGAATTTGTGACTCACACTCAAGGCATTCCTTGTCAGATGGTAGGTGCAGAAGTGAAGGGATTACAATTTGCTTGGTGTACAATATCTGGATTCAGGGTGTATGTGATCCAGGACAACCGGGAAATGCGGGAAAAACCCGGGAGTTTCATCATCAGGGAGAAAACTGAGAAAATCTGGGAATTTTTCAGAGTTCCGGGAATTCTTCATTGTTTTAGTTTTCAGTTAAATTTCTGTAATTTTGACTGGTAAGAACTGATACTCTAGCAAAGGATCCTACTGTATCCCCCTACTGGAGAATAATACTGCAGCATTAAAACATAAACGAGAGAAAAAGATAAATAAATAAAACTTAAGTTGCAAAGGAAAGTGCCATTTACACCAACGAAACACCGTGAATGCATAAGCGTCCGCCAGCAAAATGTCAAAGGCCGTGGGGCGAAGACTATGCAATACTTTGTAACAGTAAACTGCTTTCTATTAATGTGACATCACAGCTGTTTACATTAGGTTCGTTTGAGCAATTGCCAGCGCACTCATGCACATGCGCAGTTGACTTGCATATGAGCAGTACCTTCCAGCTACTTGAAGTGTGGCTGTTAGCTGTATCGACAGTAGCAGCAAGCAGCCAGATGCTAACGAGAAAATTTTTTTCTCTTTCGCCCTAGCTGCCAGATTCGCACATGCGCAGGAGTTGTCCAAGTTGTTGTAAGAAGAGGGTTTGTCTCCACATGCCCCATGTTTATGTCAAGTGATTTTTCTGTTTCCTCTTCGTTTACAGCTCCCACATTAAATGAAAACAAAATGGATTTCTGTGGTCAGGACCTATCGAGTGAATTCAAATACATTCACATAATTATGGAAGGCAAAAATATATTATTAGTTTCAGTTTTCTTATTTTATTTTATTTCCAAATTTTTAGGAGTTAAGCCTTGCATAACAATGAAGTTATTTTTGTCAGTTTGCCAAAGACATTTGGCTTTATTAATCTTTACCAATGAGGCAATCAATTTATTTGAAACGAAGCGTTTCATGAGTTTCCACAGTATTGGCTAGTTCCAATTGTTCGCTGAATTTCAAGCGCACGTTTTCATCTTCTGCCATGTATGGCATTATGCCGTAATAAAGTACAGTACAGTACAGTACTGGTACTCCAACAAAATTTACATCCCAGAAACCACTCTGAAAAGCTTAATATGAGGTGGGACCTACTTCATTGTGAATCTCAACAAACCGATGTGCAGTTCGACAAATTATGCATTTTAGTATGGTTTACGAAATGCCAATGCTGATGTCCTGTTTTGCTTTTTTTTATATATGGCATAATGTAAGATCTCTTCATGCGGGCTTCTTAGATCACTGCAGCTGCACACGCGCAATAATAACTGTTCTCTGGCGCTCTCTGGCAACTGCTGAAATGAACCTATGTCTAACAGTCTCAGAATAGTATTGCGAATGGTGGTTTGAAAAGTGTTACTTTCAAAGTAAATTTCTTTCTACACAAGATGAATTGTGTTACATGTGAAAATGTGTGATGAATTTCATAATTAACAGAGCATTTGACTCTCATAGTATGAAGGCTTTCATGACCGGATGACATTTCTTCTGGTAAACCTTCCGGGATGTAAGGTCGTGGTCCATGAAACTCTTCAGCTCCTAACGTTTCGTCCAGAGCTGCGCTGGACATCTTCAGAGGGGTGTTTCTCCTCCGGTGAGTCTTGCCGACTCAAGACTCACCGGAGGAGAAACACCCCTCTGAAGATGTCCAGCGCAGCTCTGGACGAAACGTTAGGAGCTGAAGAGTTTCATGGACCACGACCTTACATCCCGGAAGGTTTACCAGAAGATACATTTGACTCTCGTTTAAAACTTAACAACTTTTAGGACCAGCCACTTAGAAGAATTTCAAACCTAGAAGACCAGACGTTCATGTTTTCATGTCATTATTTTAAATTTACTGGTACATTTGTGTGATTGTATCTTAAAGTATAAAACACGCAAAAAATGATCAATATTACATGTGAAAGCAAGTGTGGATATTGCATAACTGGGACAAAGGGAAACCCACAGTGAGGCCCCTTTCAAACTGTCACGTTGTGACAGAGCTGTCTCAGACGTGTATGCGGCATCTCCACATCCTTCATAACGATCAGTCAACATCTGACCTGTTCGTTTGTCTTATATAACCCACCAGGCCTGGTAACAAGACTAAAGACAAACAACTCTAAGATACAGTGGTCTCCAACAATGCCACATAAAAGTAAAAGAGATAACACTACATAGCGTTCAGGACTATTGGTTCCTTCCTTTAGGAGGAGAGAGCAGTAGGTTGGGGAATTTAAAAAGAAAGGCAGGGCGCGTCATGCAGACCCTAGGATGAGAGGGAGCCGCCTGTAGTTCTCACTGTGAGTGATATCTGACTGACATAGGGGACGCGTGATGCGTGACTATGAGCCACATGTAATGTGCAAATTTACTGACAAAATTCACACACGTGTAGCCCCATGGGCTTGTATGTTATGCCCATAAGGTCAACAGCCGGTATGGTGTTAGATGAAATGAGGTGCAAGACCTGTATATGTGTGGTTATTCTTTGGAAGACTGCAAGTTAATTGGATAATTAACCACACACATATAGCACAGATACTAACATTTTGTTTGGTCTAATTTATTTGAGGTTAACAGTTCCCAGGGAGAGGACATAAAATTGCAAGACAGGGATAGCTGGAGGAGAGAGATGCAAAGCTTTAGAGGTATATGTGAATATGATAAAGTTCGTAGCATTTTTCCATATGTTTAATAAACACAAAAGATACACATAACAGAGAACTTCATCATCATTAATATATTCTCCTTCACAATCTACAATAGTCCGCCAACGATAGAGGAAATCATCTAGTCATGTTCAGAACACATTTTCATCAGAAAGGAAGTTCACTGAAAGTTGTTTGATAGAGAACAGAAAACGTGAAAATCTGAGGGTGCAAGGTCAGGTGGATAAGGTGGGAGCGGAATGAATTCCCGACCCAACTCCTGTATGGCGTTTTTGTCAGTCTAGCAGAATGATGGCAAGTGTTATCATGGAGTAACATCACTTCACACAGTTTTCTTCATTGTCCTTGGATTACATATGCAAAATGTTTCAGTTGTTGACAATAAATGAGAGCAGTTATGTTTACACCTCGGGAAGTAATTCATAGTACACCACACTATTTCTGTTCCATCAGATGCATAACAGTATGCATTGTGAATACATACAGGTCTTTGTTCAGGGAGTTGTTCCTTTGTTTGGGCTCAACAATTCTTTTCTTTTCCTAATGTTAGCATAAAGACACCATTTCTTATCATCAGTAATGATACAGGATAGTAATGGTTGTTGTTTGTCACAAGCCAGTTGGTGACAAGCAAACAGAAATGCACATACAGCTACCCTCTGATTTTTGTGATTTTGGCATAGAGCATGTAGTACCCGTATGTCCAGTTTTGGAATCTTCCGCATCGCATGCAAATGTTGCGGAATGGTGGAATCATTATCACAGTTCATCACATTTGCCAGTTCTTGGGTACACTGACACGGATCATTGTGGATTAATGTCTTTAAACAATCTTCATCAAACAATGAAGGTCTTCTTGAGCTTGGAGAGTCACTAATGACAAAACAATCCTCCTTAAAACGAGAAAATAATTTTCTTGCCATTCTCTGTCCATCGGCATTATTCCCATGCACATCACAAACGTTTCTGGTTGCTTCTGCTACTGTCAACTCCTGTATCAATCTCAAAAAGAAGAATATGTCGGAAATGTTTTGATTTCTTCACTTGACACTCCCATTTTCTTGCATCCACATCTCCACTCAGTATCCCCAAATGACAAAATGACTGTATGTAAACTGAAAAAACAACAGTGAACTACAAATAAAAAATGACAGTTGAGAAATAATCCCATAGCAACCAGAATATCAACATGCAAAAGAAAAATGCTACAAACTTATGCACCAACCTAATAGATGCTGGCTTTAGGGAAATTAAAAAAAAGTGAATCGTCAGTATGGATATTAAGAGATCAAGTCACAAGAAGTCAGCACTGAGAGAAAGCAGAAAATTGAAAAATGTGTACAAGAGCTATGCAAGGGAAATGAACCTGAAGTCAATATCATGGAATGGGAAGAGGAGGTTGATGAAGAATAGAAAGAAGATATGATGGCCTACTGCAAGCAGAATTTGAAAGAGAACTTGAAAGACCCAAGTCGAAACAAGGTACCGTGAGAAATGCACATTCCCTCAGAGTTATTAAGATCCTTGGTAGGCTTCCTATGACAAAACTATTCCATTTTTCTGCAAGATAAATTCCCGAGAGATGTAGGAACACACGAGGCAGTGCTGACCCTACAAATCATCTTAGAAGATAGAATGAAGAAATGGAAACCTATGGTTGTAGCATTTATAGGTTTAGGAAAAAGATTTTGACAATGTGACTGGAATGCACTTTTTGAAACGCAAGGGAAATAACTTGTACAGAAGCCAGATTGCAGTTATAAGAATTAAAGAACTTGGAAAGGAAGTGGTAGTTGAGGAAAGGAAGTGAGATAGTATTGGAGCATCTCTCCAATATTATTCCATCTGTACATTGAGCAAGCAGTTTGGAAACCAAGGAAATGTTTGGAAATAGAATTAAAGTTCAGGGAGGCTTGGCTATGACATTGTAATTCTACAAAGATGGCAAATGACTTGGAATATCTGGTTAGCAGAATGGATAGTGTATCGAAAAGAGCTTATGATATTAATATTGACATAAATAAAAAGAGGGCAATGGAATGTAGTCAAATTAAACCAGGTGATGCTGAGGGGAATTAGATTTAGAAATACAACATTAAAAGTAGTTGATCCATTTATTTGTTTGGGCAGTAAAATAACTGATAACAGCAGAAACAGAGTGGATACAAAATTAGGCCTGGCAGTAACAAGAAAAGCCTTTCTGAGAAAGATACTTTTTATGAGAGTATTTGTCTGGATTGTAGTTATGTATAGAAGTGATGCTTGGACAATAACAGTTCAGGGGAGGAAAGAATAGAAGCATTTAAAATACAGTGCTATAGAAGAATGTCGAAGATTAGATGGATACATCAAATATCTAATGAGAAGATACTGAATCAAGTTTGCGAGAAAAGTATTAAAACTTGTGAGCTGGAAAGTTTTATAGCTTCCTTTGGTTGTTTAGCAAACTTACACATAAAACTTGAACAAACTCAGAGATGGTAGAGTTGGGACCCATAGACCACTTGACATAGAATCACCGCATGGTATTTCAAAACTTTTGATAGCAGAAATTTAAAAAAAGGAAAGTAGAGTCCCCGACTGCAATTATGGCATGTAAGAAAGCCATATTGTCTAAAAATTATTTGTTTAAAGCTGCCAGTCCCACCAACACGTCCCCACCCGTACCCTACTCTTTCCCAATCTGTGTGTCTCATTTCTAATGATTAAATTAAACACAGAAATTTAATACTTATTGATATTTGTTTTATTGGTTTAGGACATAAAATATCACTAAAATGAGGAGAAATTGTGGAAGAGACTTTAGATCTATTTGATATCAAAACTGGTGTGCAATTAGGAGACAGCTTATCACCTATGTTCTTTAACCAGGTTCGAGAGAAAGTTGTAACAGAGTGCCACACAGAGCAAGCCATGACGTGACCATGTCAAGATTGAATGTTTAGCATTTACTGATGACTCGGCCGTACTCTCCACAAACACTGATACAGCGTGCACCCAGATTGAAATTCTGAAGAAATGAACAGAAAAAGACAGTTGCAGATCTCCTTTGAAAAGTCAGGATTTATGACTGATATGAGTGCCACCATCCTTGGCACTGAATTTGGCCATATTACCCGATTCCAAAACTTAAGCACCTCAATGAAATCATTGCAGAGGACATCAGAGAAAAAGAGGAAAGTAAGGCTCACATTGTTAAATTGTAAATGGCATACAGGGCTATCAGCCTATCACTAAATTGTATGATAATAGAAATATTAGCAGAAATATCAAAATCTGTCACCACAGTACAGTTATTTTAGGTCATTGGTACTACAAGGCGATAAATTTGTAAGTGATCAACTGTCGTAAAAAGCCTTTCGGACGATTTCCGCATCACACAAGTAATGCAAAATTGTCTGCATCCTATACAGGCTGTGATGTCATACATAACCAACAACAAGAAAAGTCAGCAGAAGACGTAACTGACATCGATATCTGGCCATCCACTAGCCCCCTCCCCTCCAAATGCCACACCAGCCACTACAGTAGTGAACTATGGGCAAACAGTTCTAGGTTAATTTAGTTTAAGACAATTTATTTTTAAGTAACATTTCTCTTGGTGTATGCATGCATAAATGCATGGTGATGAACAGAACATGTTCAAAATGCATGTTAGATTAAACATAAAATAAATTAAAAGTGTCTGGTAGCAGAAATTACAAATAAATAATTACCACACCGGAGTTCAGAGAATGCCGATTCATCAGAAAAGTAGTAGGACTTAGAAGAACCATGAGGGTGGGTGGAAGATGTGGAACAATGTGGAGGTGTAACATCTCAGTGAACCTGTAAATGACGTCATAACGAAACAACTCCTGAACTTGTGTGGCCATGTAGAACACTTGCACCCAGTTGGATTGACAAAAGGGATACTGATGTACTATGAGAGTCTCCATCCCCACCATTCAAATACCAGATACCTTGACAAAGTCAGAGGACACCTAACCTAATCTGGTAATATTAGGGCATTATACACTAGAGGACTACATACAGAAGTAATATTAAGAAATGGATGAGTGAGGTTCCACTCAAGTCACAGGAAAGGAGAAGAAATTCTCCAAAGAACCAAGACAGCAGATAACCAAGCGCATGAACAATTACTGCCGACAGGGAAGGGAAGGGAAATCTGAACCTTAGTACACACACACACACACACACACACACACACACACGAAGCTATACAGATATGTAATTACAGTGGAACCTAGCATGGTGAGCATAATTCGTTCCAGAATCTTACTTGTAGAGTGAAACACTCGTCAAGTAAAACAATTTATCCCATATAAATTAATGTAAGATACGGTAATGCTTTCCATGCAGAAAAAGTACTAAAAGTTTTATATTATTCATTCCATTTATTCAAAGAAAATTATACATACAGTATTATATACTTTATTATTCATGATACACAACTAATTCTTTTTTACCAGGAAGCTGTCTATAGTCATTTATTTCTGCCAATGCTTCAACACATGGTGAAAGTACGACACAACATTGCCGCCAAATAAATTCGTAACACATGTAGCAACTGCTTTATTGGGTTGGCAATTTTCAGTCTTCCGGTTCCCAGGCTTTCAGGATTTCTCTTATTGTGTCAGAAGATTACTGCTTTGCTGTTACCGCCTCCTCCTCCTCCTCCTCCTCCTCTGTGAAACACCCTGAAATTCCTTAAATCTCAAAGTCAAGGACTAGTCCTGAAGGGGCAGCCAACACAAAATTTTTAAGCTCTTCAGGATTTGGCTTTCCCCTGACAAATTGTTTTATTGCACATGCTCCAGTAAAGGGATCATTTGTTCATCCACTGCTACTTCAGGAGTTCAAGGTAAACAGAGGCATGCTCTCTTTACACGTTCTAAAAGTGGCCTTATTTTCCACAATTTATCTTTCCTTCTAGTTTCCTCTGTTACAGCATTATCGCCTGTCATTTTCAAATTACTCCTAATGGTGAAGTATCGGTCTCAAGTCATTATTTCAGTAATGCTAAAAACTCTTGTTGTTTTACCCCAGTACATCCTAACTCTAGGGTATCTCAAACAAGACATTAGTATTGTTGCTCCAATAAATACCTGCAATTCCTTGGCAGACAGCTTTAAAGACCTTCCAGTCTGCTGTAAATATCTCATATTGGAAAGTTCAGACGTATCCTTAAAAAAGGCCAAGTCAAAGTATTGCTGAAAGTAGTCCAAGATCTGCTTCTCATTATGTTCTGCAACTCCTGTGGGCGAGAAGGTAGCCTGGAGTCCCTCAAACCTGAAATTTGGAGACAAAGCATGAAGGAAAGATCGAAAATATCAGGAATAATAGAAAATTATTTACAAGAAGGTATTACACTTACCTTTCGCATTTCTCCCAAAACATCCTGCGATGCTGTGAAGAACTCGCGTCATCTCGGAATTCTCGTCATCATCAGAATTATCAGTGCTGCTGCTACTCTGTTCACTTGTGGAAGGAACATTGCGTTGCTGCACAGCATCGTCTGCCAGATCAAAATCACCATCCTCCTCCTCACTAATCTCAAGATATGACACGTCGCCATTCAAAAGAAGTTCTAAAATTTCTTCTGAACTGAGCTTTGATCTGTATCCTTTAAGAAAATGATTGTTTTAACATTGTGCCTACTTCCCTTACAGAAAATAATGATAGTAGTGGATCAGATAATGTCATTGAGCAACAGTCAAAACATGAAATGTATTGGAAATTAGCAAAGGTAATCACCACTATTGCCTACGAAATAGTGCTCAGAGATGTGGCTGCACGTTCCAGTGTCCACTTCAGTGGACGTTACTGTTTTTCAATGATAATTTATGGAAATACACAGTACTACCAAACCTTATTGCACAGAAAGTCGTATAAGCACCACTTATAGATGCTGTCTAGTATAGGTCCTTTTTTTATAAAATATGTTTCGAAAAATACACAATAATAACGGAGAACTCACCTGCCATTGTAACAGGTCGTAAACAAAGCTGCTACTTGGCGCCAAGTGATCGTAGTGACCATTTCTCCCGCCAGATGGCTGCAGCATACAGTCCATTCAAATGTGCCACAAGTATTACAATGAAAAATGCAGAATCTTTGACAGCAGGACAGGAAACTCGATCTCCATTATAATGGACATCAGGTCTCAGGAGTATAGGTACTGATTCAAATGCCTCAGAGTAACATTTGACAATGCACTCCGGCCAAAGCTTCTTCCAAGCAGAAGTGAGAGGTGAGAGTTCTCTTGGTAACCCCTTCCCACACCTTTTCAATCATCTTGATGCAAGCAACAATGTTGAAGTGATATTTCCAAAAATCTCTGAGAGTGAGTTCAGTAGCTTCAGTCAATTCAAAACAATGCTCAAAGAGTGCTTTAGTGCAGAGCTTCTTAAAGTTAGCAATAATCTGCTGGTCCATAGGCTGGTGTATCGGAGCGGTGTTTGGAAGGCAGAAATTGGATCTTGATGCACAGAAATTCTTCAAGAAGGCGGTCTTGTAGAACTGGAGAATGGGCAGGAGTTAACCATAACAAGCAAGACATCTCAAGTGAATATTTTTCACTGAAGGACCAAACATTTCATTGATCCAATCACAAAAAAGATCACGTGTCACCCAAGCCTTGTTGTTGAACCTCCATATCACATTTAACCTGTTCTTCTGAACTTCACACTTCTTGAAGACCTATGAAGTTTCTGAATGGTAAACAAGCAGTGGTTTGATTTTCAAATCGCTGCTTGCATTGGCACAGAATAGCAGTGTGAGACACTATTTTATTGGCTTGTGACCGGGCAGTGCATTCTCCTTTACTGTTACAAAGGTACATTTCCGCATCTTTTTCTAGAGTAGACCCATCTCATCACAATTAAAAACCTGATGTGACGGATAACCCTGAGAATCTACGAGCATCGTGAATTGCTGCTGAAGTTCTCTGATGTCTTTGAGTCAGAGATAGCTGCTACGCCGTTCCTCACAATGCTGTGGATGCCAGTTCTTCTCTTAAAATTCTCGAATCATCCATGGCTTCCCTTAAACACTTCTTCGGCCAGTAATAATCCTGGCGTCATCTTAATGTGGTCAGCGAAAACCATTCACACCTTCTGACAAATGACGTCTCGTTAATATTGTTGCCTTGCAATTGCTTTTCATTTATCCGTATGAGGAGCAACCTTTTGACATCATCCAGAATATGAAACCATTGTTTCGATACTCTTGTTACTCCCTTTGAAGCGTCTATCTCCATAATCTCATCCTTGTTGTTGAGGATAGGGCAAACAGTTGATGCAGACCGATTTTATGTGCGTGCTAAATCAGCAATGCTCACACCACTTTCGCATTTTTCATGATTTTATGTTTCAAATCTATGGTCATTTGCTTTCTCTTATGGTTGTCTTCTTGCGGCTTTACCTTTGGGGACATTTCTATGACAATTATTAAAATGTGCACACAAAAAAGCACTTTGTGAACACAAGTTCACAAAAAATGCGTCATCCCAAGCTGCGCTAAGATAGTAACAGAAAGAGTGTTGTACCCAGACTGCAGTACGTACTAAAGACATTGTTCATATGCCACTGCCGACAATCAAAGGTGTTCATATTGTTGAATGTTTCCCCCTGCCACACACAAATGGCTGGTGACATCACATTAAATCCTCCTCAGTTGTTATGCAAAACATCACTTGATAAACGAGTAAATTTTTTACAGTTTGTTTTGCTTGTCATGCAAATCGCATTTTCTGGGAAGTGCTTGTTAAGCGAGGTTCCACTGTGTTAAACCAACAGGTCCTTTTGTGGCAGAATAAGAGGCTGTCACTAAAATTGTTCCCAAAGATACACAGTTGTATATCTATGAGTGACGAGAAAATTTATACACCCTGACATTATTAAATGGGAATGAGAGGGCTTATTTTCTGTATGAGAGAGATCAGGGTGGTGATTCTTCTGGAAAACCTGAAATTTGCAGATAATTAGATTTTACCTGGCAAATTTGGGGAAGTCTCAGGGAATTTCAGGAATTTCATAAAATCTCATGGAATTCTGCATTTTTTTCCTAGTATTGAAATTTAATTTAATGACAGGTTGCTACTTACCAGAAAGAAGACACATTAAGTTGCAGACAGGCACAATTAAAAGACACTTACATAAAGCTTTCACCCACAGTCTTCATTAGTAAAGCGCACACACACACACACACACACACACACACACACACACACTGTTCATACACACAAGCAAGCACACCTCATGCACACATGACTACTGACTCCAGCATCTCCTACCTGGAGTTTCCATTGTTTAATTTTAATGAGTATTATAAGTCAAAAATTTGAAAATGCTTATTATTTCAAAGTGTGTTAAAATATTATTGCATATAAATTATCGATGTTAAAAAAATGCTGTTAAGCTACTACTTATTGCTAATATATGTCAACTGAGAGAAAAGGAAAGCCGTTATTGCTGTATATCCCTTCCCCTCCCCCACTCCCCGTTAATGCGTGAGGAGCTTTTAATGACACCATCTTCCTCCCCATATGCGGAATTCTCAGGGAATTCTTTTTTTCTAGTTTGAAAAGCCACCCTGGAGATGGGATATGGGCAGTGTTCGTCGTTGTTTGTAGTATAGGCCACTTTAAGACTGTGGCATGTAATTCTGTAATTCTCATTCGACAGTTGTCGGCAACAGTGTTTGTCAATATTATTTTATTGTGATTCTTTTTCTAGGTTGATGATTCTATGGCGTGCAATTTTAATGATGCAATAGAGCATCTGTTGCATCTGCAGAAGAAGAGTGTCAAACCAACCCCGTGGAATATAATCTTGGAGATAGGGCCAGACATCCGTATCCCATTGTCTGGGTACCGCAAAGTAAGTTCTGCCTATGACTGCGGCCTTGCCATAGTGTGTTTATTCCCTTAATACAATTATGAGGGTAAGTCAATTATTATCCACAAAATAATTATAAAATTTTATTGTAATCAAATAGGAAACTTACAAGAACATCATTTTTTAATATAGTCTCCTTGCATCTCAACGCACTTGGTTCATCGTTGTACAAGCTTCCTGATGCCCTCATAAAAGAAGGTTCTCGGTTGAGCTGCAAGCCAGGAATGCACCACTTCGTCCAAGGCAAATTGATGGCCCCTTAAGGCCTGTTTGAATGGACCAAACAAGTGATAGTCAGAAGGGGCAAGATCGGGACTATATGGAGGATGATCCAGTACTTCAAATTTGAGTTCCTGGAGCTATTCAGCAGTGTGCGTACGGGCATTGTCGCACAACAGCACACCACCTTTTGACAGCAATCCTCGGCCTTTGCTTCGAATTGCAGGCTTTAGCCTAGCAGTAAGCATCTTACTGTAATGTACACTGTTTATAGTTGTGCCTCTTTCCCTATAATGTTCCAGTACTGGACATTGTGCGTCCCAAAAAACCGTAAGTATCAGTTCTCCTGCGGATGGTTGGGTCTTGAACGTTTTCTTGCATGGCGAATTTGGATGTTTCCATTCCATACTCTGCTGTTTACTCTCTGGCTCATAATGATGGATCCATATTTCATAACCAGTAATGATACTGTCTAAGAAGTTGTCCTCTTCGTTACCACAGTGATCCAATTTTATTTATTTATTTATTTATTTATTTTTTATTTTTTTTTTTTTTTTTTTTTTTTTTTCTTCCAGATGTCCAAGCGTGTTTGTGTATGCAACTGTGTGAGTTGTTTTGGGACCCATCTTGCACAAACCTTATGAAACCCAAGTCTGTTGTGGATGATTTCGTAGGCAGAACCGTGACTAATTTGCAGACAATGTGCCACTTCGTCAATAGTTAATGGTTTGTGCTACCGTTTCGGAATTTTTCAGTCCATTCATAGACACTTCGTTGTGGCAAAACACTGTTCCCGTACTGCACCGAAAGTCTTTGATGAATTTCGGCCCCTGATACACCTTCCAACCACAAAAAGTGGATCCCTGAACATTGCTCTTCTTTGGTGCAAATAGACAGCGGAGCAGCCATGATTAACAGCATGGTAGTGATAACAAAACTAACCTAGCAGCTTGAAAACTGCAAAGATATAACAACAAATAAACAAAGCATGTGTCATCAACCTAAACTGACAGTACTACCAAAATAAAAAAAAGTAACTAAATTTCGGATAATAATTGACTTGCCCTCGTATTAACAGAGAAATTGTTGGGGGCTATATGGAGACAATAAGCGTGGATTTAATGTTGTTACACAGTAAAACCTGCAGCTGCTTTGCGACTTCTATATGAGAACTAGTGCATATTCACAATATTCATTTAATATTGTCTATTTTGCTTCATGTTGAAGCTGTGAGTGAGGCACATTCAGAAAATATGTAAAGGAAAGCATCCAGTTCCCGTCACAGATTGTGGTTTGTATATTGTTGTTGAGGTCTTCAGTCCAAAAGACTGGTTTCGTGCAACTCTCCAAGCTACTGTATCCTGTTCAAGTCTCTTCATCTCCAAATAACTACTTCGACCTACATCTTTCAGAATCTGCTTGCTGTATTCATATCTTGGTATCCCTGTACGATTTTTACCCTTCCCCCCTCCCCACTTCCCTCCAGTACTGGATTGGTAATCCCTTGATGTCTCAAAATGTACCCTATCAACCAATTCCTTCTTTTAGTCAAGTTGTACCACCAATTTCTTGTCTCTCCAATTCTATTCAGTACTTCTTCATTATTAAATGAAATCATTCTGCTTTTGGCTGTTTAAATAACATTATATGTGAATGGGAAAGCAATTCATAATTCTGTTCATAAGCATTTTATAACAAAAGTGTCATATTGAATATTTACACCCATTTTTCTTTTTATAACATTATTTACAAATTATTATTGTCTTCTGTCATGATTTTACTTCTTCATTAATTTCCATGAATTGAAATTGCCTACAGTGTAACTATCAACACTGCACTGTCAAAAAGAGTTTGTGGTCTCCCCCCCCCCCCCCCCCCCTCTCCTCTCTCATCTGCTTCTCATCGAACGTGTATAGCCGAGCTAGATTTGCACATGGACAAGGATGATCCAACAAGAGCAGTACTTGGGAAATTAGAACAATGCACACTGATCTTTTGATGATGGCCATTTGAAAGCATTATCAGGATCATGAGGTGTCCTAAAGGACATTTATTATCTGTCCCACCAACCACTGATTGTCGTACACACAAGAAATGAAGTGGCTCGCTATGAAGTCTTGTAATGTATACTGTGATCTCTGCATTTCACACACAGTAACAGGCTGCATTTTGTGGAGAACCATTCTTGCAATGTATGTGCCACTCCGAGATGCAACCCAGTAGTGACTTGATTGAATTCCTACCACAGGCTTAACGGCAGGCCACTCTTTGCATCAACAGCTTCGTGCTGGAGATTAAATCTTGTTGAAAGATGTTTACAGAGACGGCCTACCCATCACACACACTTTTTCCATGCCCTGTTGCTGAAAATATCCTGCGCTATGGATGTGGTGCTAATACCATTATTTGAGGACCAAGATATTTCTGCAGTACCTCTGACTGATTTCAAACAACTGTGAAGTGTTTTTCACTTTTCTTGTATACCATCTACTTATGTCTTTTTTTCATAGCCCACACATCTCTCTCTTTCACTATTGTATTTCCTCACTGACACTGTATCTAACAAAAAGTTCAAACCAAACATAAAACACAATGCAGAATGGTTTATGTGCAAGTTCTCACTTGTTTGTTATAAACAGAAGAGCACAGGAAATAGTGTTGCCAGTATGCGTATTTTACACTAGAAATTCAGTGTTGTGAAAAATTCAGAATGTTGAAAATTTTTTAATACTTTACACAGAAAAATATTGCCCACTGTGTTAGCACAGTCTACTAACACATTAACCAAACAGTATTTTGTGTATTTCTCAAAAGTTTTCAGATGGAGGTTTTCAAGTAAATAATTCGTAAAAACTTATAAAAATGCAATTTCTTATATTTTTAGTAATAAATATTTACATAATACAGATAGCTGGAGTGGAGAAGATACTCTTTATAATTACATCAGTAGTATCTGGTAATATGACGGAAAAAATAGTGTTCTGTGACTTTCAAAATTGCTAAAAAAAAAATTCATCCACGGTGTATACGACCTAGGACAACCAGAAAATCTGGGAAAAACCCAAGAATTTTTTCGTCCGGGAGAAAACCGGGTAAAACCTGAAAATTTTTTGGAATTCCGGGAATTTTAGCTTTCAGTTAAATTTTTTTAGTTTTGACTGGTAAGAACTAATTCTCTAGCAAAGAATTTTACTCTATCCTGCTACTGGAGAATGATACTGCAGCAATAAAATATAAACAAGAGGGAAAAAAAATAAAACTTCAGTGGCAAAGGAGATGCGCCATTTACAACAACAAAACACCGTGCACGCACAAGCGTCTGCAAACAGCAGAAATATGTCAAAGGCCGTAGGGCAAAGACTATGTAATACTTCGTACAAATAAACTGCTCGCTATGAGTAGAGGTCCTATAGGAGCCTTAAGCCTAGTTTACACGACGACATTGGGTTGCACCACTCGTTGCGTGGATGAGTTGCACGCATGTGGTTTCACATATGACTGTAGACACGGCGACACCAGTATACAGTTCAGTTTTGTCGTTTTGTGGGTACCTGAGTCGTGTCTGAAATGAAAGTTTTGGCAGCTGCATGTTGCACTAGTTGTGATGGAATTAAAGCTTGTTGCGTGGAATTACTGCATAAGAAAAAAATAAGAAACGTGTTTCGATTCGTGACTCGATGAAAAAAAGACGTCAGCTCGGTTGCTCAGCATCCTTGCTGAAATAATTTATAACAGAAGATCCAAGAAGTTCTTTTAATTGTCTTAGAATGTCACCAGAACTGCTCCCATTTCTTCTAAATAGAGTTAATTATGCAATAAGGAATAAAGGTACTATAATGCATGAAGCACTGTCACCAGAACTGAATTTACATATCATATTGCGTGCATTACAATCGAGAACACTCGGCATGCTATAAGGTATGGTTTTAGTTGGTGATGATGCTTTTTCATTAACACCAATAATTATTAATATTAGCAACAATAATTATTTGAAGCAGGCTGCATTAAGAAGAGAATGGTTTGCAAACTTCTCTCCTGAAGATAGCTCTGTACACTGGCAATGTTTCAAAATTCTAACATATGTGAGTGGGGAGCTGTGCAGCGATGTTTTAAATAGGTGACTATTGAATAAAGAATGCAGCTTCTGAAATTTGTATAGCCTTCCCTCCTGTCAACAATATTCCTTAACAAAGAGTTGGCCAACTCGAACAATGGGATTTTAGTCTTGTAGACGGGAGCATTGCCACAGCTATAATTACACTTCCCTCTATTTTTCTTAATTCAGTTGTATATGTGCTCTTAACTCAATAAATTTTGCCCTGCAGCTCAGGTATTGTCAAACCATCTGTGTTATGATTGCACATGATGGTCTCAGCAGCAGCAATATGTTGCTTATTTTTGCCGGCCGTTGTGGTTAAGCAGTTCTAGGCGGTTCAGTCTGGAACCGTGCTGCTGCTACAGTCGCAGGTTCAAATCCTGCCCTGGACATGGATGTGTGTGCTGTCCTTAGGTTAGTTAGTTCTAAGTCTAGGGGACTGATGACCTTAGATGTTAAGTCCCATAGTGCTTAGAGCCATTTGAACCATTTGTTGCTTATTGTTCTAATCAGCATTAGTGAAATCCCACAAACACCTATGCAAAGCATAGATATCCAAAAAGCGAACATTATTCTCCGCTCCCCGCTTCATATTTCAGTGTGTGTACACTCTACAAACACACGTAACCCCAAAACTCATGCAACTAGTGTCGCCAAAGTTGGAACGTGCCAGAAGTGTTTAGTTTCGCCAATGAGTTGCGCAAATGCGCAGCGCGCATGTGCAGTGGCCAGTAGCGCAGTTGCTTGCAACCTAGTGTCGTTGTGTAAACTAGGCTTTAGCTATGAGCGTGACGTCACAACTGTTCACATTAGATTTGTTTGACCATTTGCCAGCGGCCTCATGCACATGCTCAGTTGACTTGCGTGTGAGCAGTACCTTCTCCTGCTTCCCGCGCTTCAGTCTGGTACTGCGCGACCGCTACGGTCGCAGGTTCAAATCCTGAATTGGGCATGGATGTATGTGATGTCCTTAGGTTAGTTAGGTTTAAGTAGCTCTAAGTTCTAGGGGACTGATGACCTCAGATGTTAAGTCCCATAGTGCTCAGAGCCATTTAGAGCGTTTAAAACTGAACACTTTGAGGACCAGCCACTTAAAAGAATTTCGAGCCCAGAAGACCAGACATTTATGTCATAATTTTAAATTTACTGGCACATTGATGTGATGTATCTCAAAGTATAACACACACAAGAAAAGATCAATATTACATGTGAAAGCTTAGCTTCTTTTGTAGCTTTTTAATCTTAGAGACCAATTTTATATGTGAAACCTTAGCTTTTCTTGTAGCTATATCATGTATATTAATGTAAAGCGTTAACTTTTCCTCTTTGTGTGTTCACACTTCGTAACAGTGATCTTGCTATTGGCTGACTATAACACGTGTCCTATGCTCTGCTGTCATTGGCTGGTGAGATCACGTGGCATGAGATACAACTGGTTTACAAAAGGACACCTCAATCTCGATTTCAATGCTCCGGAAACTAAAGCGCTGTGTTCGTTGCAGTTCGAATTTATACTTTCGTAATACAAAAATATGCAGCGTTTATGTTGCTGCACATCAAAGGTCTTTCCAAAAAAAAATTTCTGGGAAGTTCTGTGCCAGTGTATAAAATGTTAACCATTCAAGAGATTGATAAGTTTTGCAGGTCCGAGGGAAAAATCTACAGAAAACCTACTGTCACTTAGCACGGAAAAAGTGTATTTTCGCCCGGGAAAAATCATATTTTTTAATTGGGATATTTAGGAAAAATCCAGGAATAATCCAGGAATTTTTTTTCCTTATCCCCATATATACCCTGTCATCGTAAGTTTGTAAGTTAAAGGAATCCAATAAGTGTGCAATTGTCAATTGCATTTGAACACACTAAGAGGTAGCTTTAACACAAAACATCTGCCAGGTCTCCCGTACTTTTGGTTTGATCATTTTTTTTTATATGGAAATCATTTCTCTAATTTAATAAACAGTTATTGTTTACATAAAATTTTACTTTATCCAAAACTAGTTTTTTTTTTGCAACAGATCTAGTTTCATCCCTTTAGTTTTCATGTGATGTGTTGTAAGGCTGTTATGGATACTGTTAAATTTGTATCTGTGCTGGTATATGTGATCAGTGATTGTGATTTTTCTGTAGTCGTTGAGAGAGAACAATGCATTCAATTGTACTGTCCACAAATTATTTAGTATGAAAATGTTCAACTGTATTTGTTCTCAAAAAGCGGTATTTGTTCTCAAAAAGTGCTCCTGTCCTTAACAAGTGTTAAATGACAAACCAAATTTTGTTCCCCTCTGTTGAATTCATATTTACATTGACTCTGTTGATTGCTAATGTTTTTGTAATGTGACTTGTCAGTTATTTGGTCTGGGAGTTCCTAAAAATCTACATTAACTTGCAGGGTTGAGTTTGCTCATTTTTTCTTACTCGTAAGTCATTAATGTTGTTATCATTCACTTTTAGCATTTGTTATTTCTCTTGACTAGATTTCTGAGGACACATTTCCCACTTGGGACAGAGACAGCAATAGTGCGATGATTGTGCGAGAAACGAGTTACTTCTTGAATCCCGATGCCGATGATGAAGACAACATGGCTACAGGAGAAGCAGTCGATGAAAAAGATGTGTGTTCTGCCTACTTTCTTGGAGCAACCATTGTGCCCACAAGTGGTAGGGTAACACACAATTTTTGTTTTTGACTAAAGTTGTAACCGGAATATTGAAACACTTTGAGCATTCATTTTTGCAGCCATTTTTATCAGTTTTGATGAATACGTGATTATTGACGTTATATTTGTCTCTGTCATTTGTAACTGGTTTGTTTGGAGAAAGTGGTTACTTCAATTACTGCTGATTGACACTTATTTAATGTGGCATGTTCTCGAGACACATCTCATCCACTTGCGGCAGTCTTACAAGCTATTTACTATGCATTGTTCATACTTCATTAAATTTTCATTCCTTTGACTGGCCAAGTAAGTTCACTGATCTGTCAGGCAGGTGCTTCATAAATCATCTTCACCTCATGGTAATCAGTTAATTGTTGCTTGATGCTATGAATAAATTTTAAATAGCTTTACACATTGTGGTGTCACCGCCAGACACCACACTTGCTAGGTGGTAGCCTTTAAATCGGCCGCGGTCCGTTAGTATACATCGGACCCGCGTCTCGCCACTATCAGTGATTGCAGACCGAGCGCCGCCACACGGCAGGTCTGGTCTAGAAAGACTCCCTAGCACTCGTCCCAGTTGTACAGCCAACTTTGCTAGCGATGGTTCACTGTCTAGATACGCTCTCATTTGCCGAGACGACAGTTTAGCATAGCCTTCAGCTACATCATTTGCTACGACCTAGCAAGGCGCCATATTCAGTTACTACTTCAAGACTGTATTCTGAACAGATAATATTGTGACTCATGTACCGTCAAGAGCTACGTTCATCATTAATGGATTAAAGTTTAGTATCAAACTAATTACGTCTGCTTTCTGAATTCTAATTACTTGTCATGTTCCAGACCTCACGTCAGTATAGTTCTTCCCTCCTCACGCCAGCCTGCGTGAGCTGAAATGCGTGCATTTCGGCCTCCACTAGTAACACGGTGTTGGCTCTTCTGCCAACACAACACACATCATCAAAGGAGATTCTCATATTTTGCTATTTTATTTTCACTGTGTACACTGATGATGACCTATTTAGTAAACTCACACTAGTAATAATATAAGTTAGTAAACTTGCATGACTATGATGAATTTAAATTACGTGAACAAGTGGCGTGGTCCATGCTCAACAAATGTCCAATTGAAACTGTACACTAGTGACTGTGTATTGCTGCTGCTCAGAGCATATATTAATGATTAATTACATAGGTTTGACTGCACTGTACTATAACTCATCACTCACTCACTAGTATAGTAATTATACTCTTTGAATGCACAATCGGACTGACAAACATGATGTCTGTGCATAATGTTGGCTTACAATGTGAAAGTAACTCAGTGAATGTGCAGTCGGGACTGGCTTTGGATACAGCAGAGTGTGTGCTGATTTGATACTTCTTGGCAGATTGAAATTGTGTACTGCACTGGCATTCGAATATGGGACCAGTGCCTTCTGGTTGCTAATGCTCAACCTGCCCTCGCAGCTGCACTACTGCCAGTACTTCTTTCCCTACCTTCCAAACTTCACAGCAGCTCTCCTGAACATGTTACAGGACTGTCACTCCTCAGAGAAAGGAAATCGCAGAGAAATGGCTCAGGCACAGCCCCTTTCCTTCTTGGTACCATAGGACTGAGCCTACTTGTCCTGTGTGTATATATCAAGAAATGTTCAAATATCAGAAAAACACTACATACCCTGTTTTTGACAGTTTGATTCTTAAGGGCTTGAGACAGTTGCAATAAATTGGAGTTTTTCTTGCATGTTTCACTTTACTGCCTCTTGCGAGCATTGGGTCGTATGAATAAAGAAGAGAACATTCTCACGACCTCCCCTCCTTCTTGAGAAGGTTCTTTGTGTATGTTGTCTGCTGTGTCCAGCACAGAACATGTGTAATGTTACATGTCATTCAACCCTCTAAAACAGGCAAACTGTTCAGTGTTAAAAATATGGAGCTGGCATCTGTGTGTTCTGGAAGAGTTGCATTACATTTCAATTTTACTTTTAATTGTGGCAACAAATTATTTGAGACAATTACAGACAGCTTGAAAAAATGCATTTTCTTGCAATGTAACCGAATTTTCAACAGCCAGTAAACTTTTTTACTGCTGAAGTTAGGTGAACACATTATATAAACAAAATCTTAAAATTACATGACTTTTCATCTACTTGAAACCTTAACTCTGTCAGTTTCTTCTAACACGAGATAATTTTAGTTAAATGCAACACATAATGTTCCACTTGCATGTCAAGTACGTATGCAGTTGCCCGTGTGGTTCGTTATGAGAAACAGATCGCCAAGTTTTTAATAACCCAGATATTAATTTCTCTGCTGTGCATAGCCATTTCCAACATAACAAAATATAAGATTTATGCGGTGAGAAAACGTGATGATTAACACGTGACTGACATAGTTGTCTGGTGTATATCTAAGTTTTCGTGTACATCAGTCTGAAAACTTGATTCTGGTAACCAGCAACAAAAATGTTTTAATTTTCACTTCGTTTGGAAGATTGTCCCTCTTCTTTCATGATTTTCAGGGAGAAATTTCACCAGGCAAATAATGTTTTATTGTTAAACCCATATAAATTTCTACAGTTTCTCTCTTCACTATTTCTTTGAGCTACATATGTCTGTTTTTGCCTTCCAGGCATTATAAATCCTGCCAGTTTTACTAAAAATCTCAGTAAAACTTAACCTCAAAATAACTTACTCAGCTCAAAGTATGCTACAGAGCTGACTTCAAAAACTGGAGAATGTTCTCCATTTGTGAGAAGCCCCTCTAGTTTTATTCATATGAAATGGAGAATATTTTTTGTTTTGATTTACTTCCCCACACTTTTACTCATGCTGAGAACATTCTCTGATGAAGTATTTACACCGACTCACTTTATTCGTGCGAACCTGTGAATGCTCACCGATACTTTTAGTACAAAGTATGTTCTCCATTTTATTCATACGACCCATTAACTGTTTCTGAGTGGTCATTATAGTTGATCTTTCTTCTTGTGGGGGGAGGGGGGAGGGGAGGGGAGATAAGTGACTAGGAAAGAGGAAAGAGGATTGTAAGGGGAGAGAATATGGGACAGGAGGGGGCGGGATCCTAACATTGCGAGTGGGGAAACTGTGTATTATTGGTGATATGCAAACTGAGATGCCATTATGCAATCTATCTATGCTTCATTTGTTTGATGAAAGAGATAAGCCCCATCAATAGATTTCCAAATCCGCAACTCCTGTCAAGATATTTATACTTGCCTTGATTTGTTCTGTCTAGTTTTGTGGGGCCACAGCTTCATATGTATGAGCTGATTTGAACATGGTTTAAGAAAAAACAATAATGTTCATGTATTATCCATTCTGCGCACAACAAAAGCATGTTGTTCCACTTGAACACAGCCACCACACTACGAGCGGATGCTGAAAAGTCCTTAGTTTTATAAATAAAAAATGCTGTTATGGGTTTGAAATAATTTATTAATATAATTAGTGATCATATTCCCCCTTGAACTTGGACATTAATGGTATCTTTGCCCCAACTTCTTAGCCTATCTAAAATTAATTTTTTGCTTATGCTGCAAACCTCTCATCCACAGCCTTTCTGGCTTCCTCAGTGTTCACCTTCCCATCAGCTGTTTCTTGAGGTGTGGAAACAGTAGTCTGAGGGGCCATATCAGGTTTATCGGGTGGATCTTTGAGGTTTTCAGAGTGCAGAACTGCCAGTTTTTGCTGTGTGATGGACACCCTGTGAAGGGGGTCATTGTCGTCCAGAAACAAGATTCCTTTTATCAGCTTTCATCAACAATTGGAGGCCAGTTGTTGCTTCAGTTTGTCGAGAAGTTCAACGTAGTACTTCATCATGATGGTTTTACCAAGTTGTAAGTGATTAATGTACACCCATATCCATACTTTGCATACCACTGCAAGATGCATGGCAGAGGTTACATCCCATTGTACCAATTATTAGGGTTTCTTCCTTTTCCATTCACGTATGGAACATGGGGAAGAATGGTTTGAATGCCTCTGTGTGTGCTATGATTATTCTAATTTTATCCTCATCTTCCCAATGCGAGTGGTACATAGGGTGTTGTTGTATTCCTAGAGTCATCATTTAAACTCAGTTCTTGAAATTTGTTAGTAGACTTTCTCGGAACACTTCATGGCTACCTTCAAGAGCCTGCCAGATCAGTTATTTCAACATCTCAATGATGCGCTGCCACGGGTCAAACGTACCTGTGATCATTTGTGCTGCCCTTCTGTGTATACATTCATTATCCCCTGTTAGTCCTATTACTTGAATAATATTCTAGAATGAGTAGCGCGAGTGATTCGTAAGCAGTCTCTTTTGTAGACTGATTGCACTTCTCCAGTATTCTACTCATAAAATGTCTTATATGGAGTGTTCTTCTATATGTCACTGAAACATGGACTATGAGGAAGAAAGATTGGATTGGAAATATGTTAAGAAAGAATGACGGACTCATAAAAACAGTTTTAGAAGGTTATGTAGAAGGGAAAAGGAAGCGAGGAAGGAAGAGATTCCAGATACTAGATGACATGATGGACAGTACAACATACAGCAGCCTTAAGAAGGAAGCAAAGGATCACAGAAAATGGAGAGGCAAAGGACCTGCTAATATAGCAGATAACTGATAATGAGGAGTATTCTACTAATAAACGGAAGAGTACCATCTGCTTTACCCTGCAACTGAGCCTATATGATCTTTCCATTTCGCATCCTCACAAAGTTTTACACCCATGTATTTGTATGAGTTGGTCAATTCCAGCTGTGACTCATTGATGATGTTATATTCATAGAATACTATGTTTTTCTGTTTTGTGAAGTGCATAATTTTACATTTCTGAACATTTAAAGCAAGTTGCCAATCTTTGCACCACTTTGAAATATTTTCAGTATCTGGCTGAATATTGATTGCAGCTTTTTTCAAACTGTACTTCACTATAGATAAATGCCTCATCTGCAAAAAGTCTGAGGTTACTATTAATATTTTCTGCAAGGTTATTAATATACAACATGAACAGCAAGACTCCCAACACACTTCCCTGGGGCACCCTGAAGTTACTCCTACATCTGACAGTGACTCTCCATCCAGGATAACATGCTGTGTCCTCCCTGCAAGAAGTCCTCAATCCAGTCACTTGATACACCATATGATCAGTCTTTTGACAATAAGCGTTGGTGTGGTACTGTGTCAAATACTTTTCAGAAATCAAGAAACACTGCATCTACCTGGTAGTGTTGGTCTGAAGTTTTAGTATGTCCTGTGAGAAAAGTATGTGTTGGGTTTCACCTTTGTCGAGGAATGCATGCTGGTGGGCATGAAGAAGGTCTTTCTGTTCAAGATACCTCAGAATGTGCTCTAAGATTCTGTGACAAATTAGTGTCAAAGTTATTGGACGATAGTTTTGTGGATCACTTTTACTACTCTTCCTGCACACATGTGTTCCTGTATTTCCTTTCAACTACTGTGCACAGTTTTTTTGTTTGAGGGATATACAGTAGATTACAATTAGAAGAGAGGCTAACCCAGCTGCAAATTCAATGTAGAATCTGATATAGATTCCATTGGGTCCAGAAGCATTGTTCAATTTTAATGATTTCAACTGTTTGTCAACACCACTGATGCCAATACTGATGATTTCACTCGTATTTTCAGTAGTATGAGTATTAAATTGGGGCAGTTCTGGGTTTTCCTTTGTAAAGGAACATTTGAAAAGAGAGTTAATCATTTCAGCTTTTATTTTGGTTTCCTCAGTTTCAGTTCCTGTTCTATTCGCTAGTGACTGGACACTAAATTTTGGTGCCACTAACAGCTTTTACATAGAACCAGAATGTTTTTGGGTTTTGTGAAAGATCATTTGACAGTACTCTGTTATGGCAGTCATTGAAGGATTAATGCACTGCCCTCTTGACAGCCAAACACGTTTCATTCGGCGTCTATTTATCTATAGCCTACACTTTGTTTTACACCTGTTGTGCGTCCGCAGCTCGTAGTCGTGCAGTAGCGTTCTCGCTTCCCACGCCCGGGTTCGATTCCCAGCGGGGTCAGGAATTTTCTCTGCCTCGTGATGACTGGGTGTTGTGTGATGTCCTTAGGTTAGTTAGGTTTAAGTAGTTCTAAGTTCTAGGGGACTGATGACCATAGCTGTTAAGTCCCATAGTGCTCAGAGCCACCTGTTGTGCAGTAATCTCTGTTTCTTTAGAAGTGTCTTTACAGTGACTGTTTACCATGGAGGTCCCTCCCATTATGAACTGTTCTACTGGGTACATATCTGTCTAGTGCATGGTCAATTATTCTTTCGATTTTGAGTGATAGTTCCTCCACATGTTCCTGCCCTATGCTGTAAGTTTCAAGTTCCTCATTGAGGGATGACACTACTGCTTTTTTAAATGTAGTTTTCTGAACATATTTGTCTTCTTGCTTGTTTTAGTTGCCTTTTGTACTTCGGTAATAATTGTTACCACAACCATGTCATAAACACTGATAACCAGTTTCGATGCGGATGTCCTCCAGGAGGTTAGGTCTATTTCTTGCTATTAGATTCAATGTATTTCCATCATGAGTTTGGTTCCAAACTATCTAAACTAGGTAGATTTTAGAGAAGGTATTTAGTAAAGTTTCACAATATGTCTTATCATGCCCATCACTAACAGAACTGTAATTTTCACAATTGATTGTTAGATGATTAAAGTAGACATACAAAATTGTCAAAATCAAAATGAACACAAACACAGATACGAGGGGCATTTGAAAAGTCCATGCAAAATCCGAGAGATGGCACCACCAGCATGTATTGCGGTCATGTTTAGTTAGAAGCATCTTTGGAAAGAACGCACACCAAGTTTTAGACATATTGGTCTATTTCTTTGTGTATGGCATTCATGTGAATCAAGGAAGTTGAGTGATTGTCAAAAAATGGACGAAAAAGAATTTCATGTGGTGATTAAACATTACTTTATGAAACGCAAAATGCCTCAGGAGACTAAAGAGAAGCTTGATAAACATTATGGTGACTCTGTACCTTCGATTAGAACAGTTTATAAGTGGTTTCAAAATTTTCCGAGTGGCCATATGGGCACAAGTGATGTCGAACATTCTGGACGCCCTGTGGAAGTTATGGCTCCAGAAATCATTGATAAAATCCACGATATGGTGATGGATGACAAAAGAGTTAAGGTGCGTGAGATTGCTAGTACTGTGGGCATCTCAAATGAATGGGTACATAATATTTTGCATAAACATTTGGACATGAGAAAGCTATCCACAAGATGGGTTCCGCGATTGCTCACACTTGACCAAAAACAGAGTCGTGTGAAGTGTTGCAAAGATGGTTTGCAGCTGTTCAGGAAGAATCTGCAGGACTTTAAGCATTGTTTCATCACTGTGGATGAAACATGGATACATTACTATACTCCTGAGACCAACAACAATCTAAACAGTGGGTTACCAAGGGAGAATCTGCACCAAAGAAGGTAAAGATCATTCCTTCGTCCGGAAAGGTTATGGCGACTGTCTTTTGGAATTCACAAGGGATAATCCTCATCAAATATCTGGAAAAGGGTAAAACTATTACAGGTGCATATTATTCATCGTTACTGGATGTTTGAAAACCAAGCTGCAAGAAAAAAGTCCTTTTCCATTATGAAAATGCACCAGCTAACACCTCAGCAGTTGTGGTTGCAAAATTAATGGAAATTAGGATTCCAACTCATTTCACACTGGTGATGTAATTGTAGGATGTTATGTTTTCTGTATTTTGTGAAGTCCACAACTTCACATTTTTGAACATTTAAGCAAGCTACAAATCTGTGCATCACTTTGAAATCTGATCAAGATCTGACTGGACATTTATGCAGGTTTTTTCGCAAAGCATTGAGTTGTCTCTGGTCCCTTACTTCCTTGTAAAGGGCCCTTAGACCTGCCACCAACACACCACACACAGTTGAGTGGATGAGCGGTGGAATACTCAGCACTTTCTGCAGAGCAGACAGAATCCATTGGAGAGGATAGTAGTTGAGCTACCTTTCGTAGCTGTGGCACGCAGCAGTTGAAGTTTCTTCCAGCCACCCTGACACAGTGAGTTTGCACAACTGTACGGACTATCCTAGTACGCCTCTCTCCTCAATCCATATTCCTATTCGCACATCAGCCCACTTGGTAAGTACCCTAAACTCAAACAGCATTGCAGAGGCTCTCCAACGCAGCATTGAAAATAACAGGTAACCTTGCATGAAACCGAAGCATAGGTATTGATGTGTTGGTAAATGTGCCAACACCTTGTAGATAGAGGAGGCCGAAATCTAACGCAGACGGGCGTGAATTCTGGAACAGGATAAGTACACCAATTGAAAGCAGCTTCCAATCTCACTTGACTACAGTCAGAGCAATTTCAAGACACAAACAGCAAATAAACGACACCTGTGCAAGAACAGCATTGACTGCGGGGTGGCGGTTGATCCATAATTCCTGATACCATGTTCATCTAAACATTAAACTTTAAATTAACCTCATGAAGTTTGTTTTAACCTTTTATGCTTCAATTCAGCAAATTTCCTTTCAGATCTGAAACTACAACCAATAAAGAATAGATTTGTGTAAATAATGAGAGAAATGATGTGTACATGCAGATTGATGCGATGAAAACATTTGTACTGTGGCTGGGATTCAGACCCGGTCTCCTGATCACTAAGTAGATGCGCTAACCACTATGCCACCCTGACACAGTGAGTTTGCACAACTGTACGGACTATCCTAGTACGCCTCTCTCCTCAATCCATATTCCCATTCGCACATCAGCCCACTTGGTAAGTACCCTAAACTCAAACAGCATTGCAGAGGCTCTCCAACGCAGCATTGAAAATAACAGGTAACCTTGCATGAAACCGAAGCATAGGTATTGATGTGTTGGTAAATGTGCCAACACCTTGTAGATAGAGGAGGCCGAAATCTAACGCAGACGGGCGTGAATTCTGGAACAGGATAAGTAGTGAATTCTCATAAGAAAAGTATGCAGCTCCTCGAATACTTAACTTTTATTTATCCTTTGTTGTTTACAGCATTCTTGATGAGACATTTCATACGATAACTTTCAAACTATGTAAGGCTAATGGCGCCTTGCTAGGTCGTAGCCATGGACTTAGCTGAAGGCTATTCTAACTGTCTCTCGGCAAATGAGAGAAAGGCTTCGTCAGTGTAGTCGCTAGCAAAGTCGTCGTACAACTGGGCGAGCGCTATATCGTATCTCGAGACCTGCCTTGTGGTGGCGCTCGGTCTGCGATCACACAGTGGCGACACGCGGGTCCGACATGTACTAGTGGACCGCGGCCGATTTAAGCTACCACCTAGCAAGTGTGGTGTCTGGCGGTGACACCACAGGTATATTAATCAAATGACACTCTATGGTTCCAGAGAACCTCCCATTTCGTACGATACTGAGGTGGTATTTCAGTAGAGTTGGAGAGGCTCTGCAGTTCCGTTCGAGTTTACGAGTTTAGGGAGAATACCAAGTAGGCTGAGACGTGAATGGGAACTGGGATTGATGAGGGAGGAATATTAGGGTAGAATGAGATCTCATTCTGGAAACATCCCCCAGGCTGTGGCTAAGCCATGTCTCCGCAGTATCCTTTCTTTCAGGAGTGCTAGTTCTGCAAGGTTCGCAGGAGAGCTTCTGTAAAGTTTGGAAGGTAGGAGAGGAGATACTGGCAGAAGTAAGGCTGTGAGGACCGGGCATGAGTCGTGCTTTGGTAGCTCAGTTGGTAGAGCACTTTCCCGCGAAAGGCAAAGGTCCCGAGTTCGAGTCTCGGTCGGGCATACAGTTTTAATCTGCCAGGAAGTTTAATATTAGGGTAGTCCATGCAGTTCTGCAAAGCCACTGTGCAAGGATGGCATAGTGGTTAGCACATGTGGCTAGTGAGTCTGAGACCCTGGTTCGAATCCCAGGGTAAGTACAAATTTTCATTCATCGCTTCAGTCTGCATATGTGCATCTTGGACTTGAAAAGATCTGTGAAACCATTTAGTTTCATTTGATAGTGAGAGAAAAGCTTGATAGAAAATTTAGATTTCTTGATGATAACTTTTCGTTTCAAACTGTTGTCAAGGTCTTGCTCTCTAACAGGCGAGTGTAACAGAGTTGAAAACTGTTGACAGTATATACTACTATTGTTGAAGCAGGAAACTAAAGAGAACTTAATATCACAGTTACAATATGTGTAAAACATAGTATTACAACACAGCAACTGAATCCGCAAGAAATAAGACTACATCTTACAGTAAAATTTCAAACGCTGACTTCAAAGAAACAGACCATTGAGTCGGGAAAAAATGGAGTTATTGCACTAACCATATAAGTACCTACACTAATAAGGGGGAAACAATTTTCTTAAGATATATTTGCTGCCGAAGTTAATAGAATATACAACTTACAGCGCCCCATTTTATTGCAAATTTTGTACACACAATACGTCTTGAGTGTCCATATCTTGGCACTTATTTGTACTCCTCGTATTTGCCACTTGGTTACATTACTCATTTTATTGCAGAGGTGGACGAAAAGGCAATGTCGTACAGTTCTCCAGCAAAGTCACTGACTGTGTTGTGTTTCACAGCAGCAAAAAATGTGCCTCAGTACCTGTTCATGGGCAATGGTGTCCTGTACTTCACTCTCCAGAATGGCAGAACAGTAAGTCCAATGCTTCTCTATCACTAGATCCTCACATATGTGCATCTTTTTTCAATTTGTTTTCAATTTTGTATCCCCCATCCTTAGGAGGCTGGCTCTGCGTTCTCTGCTGTTATCCAAGCCATGCAGAATTTAGATATGGTAGCTGTTGTTCGAAGAGTGTATCAGAGTAACTCTGACCCCTATGTGGGTGTACTCTTCCCAAAGATTGAAAACAGATTCGAGGTAAGCTGATAGGTAAAATATTTTGTAAAATTAATTTTTAAATTTTTTCCACATTGGCTTGTAGTGTTGTTTTTCTTCTTTGCATAATTTTCATGTGTACTGGTTAACATTTCTTGATATTTTATACTTAATCTATATATATATATATATATATTTCACAACTAATTTTACGATTCGTTGGTCAAACACACACACACACACACACACACACACACAGTCATGTAAAACTTCTTTAAACGACATCATAGTTGCCATTGATTATAGAAATTATCCATTTTTACTATTGCAATTTAGACCTTAAGGTAATTATCAATGGGTATAGTACAAAAAACTGCTTTAGCTAGTGTCAGATTTTAAAAATCATCTAACATGTACACGTCGTCATCATGTCGGTGCCTGTTAACAATGTTATAGTCTCCAACATAAATCCCAAATAATTACTGTTCTCATGTAAACGGTGTACAAGAACAGTAGTTTGTAGGGATTTATGTTAAAAATGGTGACATTGTTAATGGGCTCAGACACAATGATGGCATTTTTGAAGTCTGACATGTGCTAAAGCACAGTCCTTTGCAGTGTACCACTTGATAATGGCTGAAGTGCCTAAATTGGAATAATGAAAATACCTCTAAATAATTTCTACAGTCAATGTCAACTACATTGTCTTTGGAAAACAAACTTTTTTTTACAGCAAATACATTTGGCGTCCAACATAATTGTGGCAGGAAGAGAACCTCGTACCACCAAAAGTACTTGCTAGTGCACAGCAGCTAAACAGTCATCACAGGGTGAACTATGTTTGGACAGAAATTTTTGATACGCATTAATAACACTCAACAATAATTTGTTAAATGATACATTGCACTGTTGAATTTTAGCATGAAGGTGAGGCATGGCAGTGTTGTTAAAAGTTAATTCGCACTTCTAAGCATGACCACTGATCTGTTTCTGAATTCAGTGAACAATGGGTAACTTAACTAGTGGTGGTTCAGTTGGGCTGTGCTGGTTACGGCAGTAAGTAAGTCCTGATGTTGTTTCAGGACACTGTTCATAAACCTAATGTGACCTGCAGCAGGTATTGATCAGATGCTGTATCAAACCCTGAGTTGGTCTCTAGTCCATTTATAACCACTGTTGACAGATGAATGTTCACTTGAGAACTATTTTTGTATCATCAGGCAGAAACCCCCTGTGACATTGGAATCATTACTATGGAAGATGGATAGGACTAGTTGAGTGACGTATGGTGTAAGCGTAACGTAGTCCATTTTACGTATGCCTATGTTGTGCCAAACTGGAGGCAGGCCTCAGCATATGGTGCCCTTTCAGTGTATGGCTCAGTACTCTCTCTTCTGGTGTCCCTCTTTTGAAGTGGCCAAGGAGCTGAAAACTGAAATCTTCCATGTGTAAATTTTGTTCAATCTTGTTTCCCTTTGGCTGAGTTATATGTCCACTTAAAGGTACATTGGTGCTAGATGTAAAGTTTCAACATCTTCTACTTACCACTGTGAAGTCCTCTGTTACTTGGAAACTGACACAGCAGAATTAAGAATTTTTTTACGATCCATAAGTATCGTGGATAATGCAGATTTGGCAAGTTCATACTTTCTGGCAGTTGTCCTTTTCTTCAGTACACATCAGTTTGCTTCCTTCAGGATTTTTAGTTTTATTTGCAGACCTATGCTTGCTTCCTATCAGTCATGTCCCCTCTTTTACTGCTGGCAACTTAACGTTACTCACACTTGCTCAATTCTCCCCCCCCCCCCCCCCAAAAAAAAATGCCTATTTCAACACAGAATTGAATTTGTAGATCATAGCTTATCATTCATGCTGTCAGAGTTGCAATTGTTACTCACGCAGCTCTTAACAGTGAGAGTGGGGTGGAGTTGAAAGTTCGGGTTAAATGAAAAAAAAATCTAATGACGTAATGGACTAAAAACAGTTCAGAATTGAGGAGCGTTTTCACAAAACTCGCTTTATTCTCTCTCTCTCTCTCTCTCTCTCTCTCTCTCTCTCTCTCTCTCTCTCTCTCTCTCTCTCTCTCTCTCTCTCTCTCTTTTTATGATAAAATAGCTTTTTTTCTTTAACACCTACTGTTCATCTTCCTCTTCAAGCTGATGCAGCCAGCTTTAGCAAAACTTGCTTTATTGTGCACTTATAGAACATAGAATACAGCCTGTTTCTGCAAAACTCACCTCATGCATATGTAGGAGTTTTTTTTCAAAACTTGCTTGATGCTACTTGGTTTGCCAAAGATGTTAGAGGTACCGTATTTTACGGATTGTAAGCTACACCTTTTTCTTCAAAAATTGCCTCCAAAATTTAGGGGCATCTTATATTTGAAATTAATATAAAAATGTGCAGCGTTTGATTTAAAATTCCTGCCAGTCTTAAAAATGGCCATACATTTGATGCCGCAGGAGACCTTTCTCTGTCTGGCAACAATGGATTCAACTGCCAGCAGCAGTGCACTAATGTGACAAACATGAGTTGCGGCGATTCACAAGCTTGCTAACACTGCCTTCCTCCTGCCCCATCATTACAAACCCAGAACACTGTCTAGCCTATGATGCAGCGTTGCAGTCTACAGTGTCAGTGAAAGTGATTTGTGTTATCAGTAACAGTACAATATTTTTGTTAGTAGCTAGTTTCATAATGGAAAAAAATAAAAGGTATTCATGTGGTGTGTGTTATAAATTTAAAGTAATAGCATATACAGAACAACATGGGAACAGACCTGCTGAGCAGCATTTCAGCCAGCCACTCACAGAAAAAAACCATTCACGATTAGCGGGCTAGTAAAGAAGAACTGAAAAAAAAATGAGAAAGACTAAATGTGCAAATAGAGGACTGAATGCAAAATGGCCAAAATATTATGGTGATGTATTGAAATTGATTCAAGGGCATTGTCAAAGTGGCATTGGAATTAATACAAGAATGACTCAGATACATGCTAGTGCTACGGTAGGACTTTAACAGTCTTGTAGGATGGAGTTGATAGGTGCTACAGGTTTATGAAGCATGTGAACCAAATCCAAAGTATCTCAGAACATACCACAAGAATATGAAGAGAGAATATTATCTTTCGATTGCTTTATTATTCAATATTGAAAGAAAACCAGTATGCAACTAAGCCAAGTAGCAAATATGGACGAAACTCCTCTGATATTTGATGTACCGAGTAACAGATCTGTGCCATGAAAGGTGCTAAAATTGTAACTATGAAAACAAGTGGACATAAAAAAAATAACTACACTATTGTCCTTTCAAGTTGTGCTGATGGTACTAAACTTAATTCAGTGATCACTTTCGGGCAGAAAGAATGCCAAAACTTTCTGTAATACCGCCAGGTGTTGTTGTTCACATACATGACGAGGGTGGGATGAACAAGGCTGATATGAATTTGTGGGTTAGTAGTGTATGGCAGAGAAGGAAAGGTACTTGATTGAATAAGTGTTCTCTTCTTGTGCTAGATCAGTTTAATAGTCATTTAAAAAATTCTGCAAAAGAGAAACTGAGACAGGGATATGTAGAGCTTTCTATATTTCTGGGAGGACTTATCATACTTCACAATTGCAGCCACTTGATGTCACAATAAATAAACCGTTAAAGTGTATGTGAGAGAGGAATATAACAAATGAATGATGGATGAATTCATGCCAAAAGGAGCTTTAAAACAACCCACAAACTAGTGTGTCAGTGGATAAAACAGATGTGGTCTAGGGTGAGAAAGGACAACTTTGTTAAATCTTTCAAGAAGTGTGGACAAATAACACTCAATATGGCAGTGAAGACTGTCTTATAGATGAAGAGGACAACGATGAAGAGGAAGAAGAAGAAAGTTCAGATGGTAGTTTTCAGGGGTTTTAAAGGTCAGTTCAGTTTTATTAACTAAGAATATTTTTTAGTCTGGCTTTGCATTCTAATAATAAAAATATTATTTAAAAAAAATTGGTTAAAAATTAAGATGCAACTTATAGCCCATAGTGTATTATAGTCCTTGAAAAGCGCTATATTCTTCAGGAGATACAGAAAGCAAGATGCATTGCTTTTGTCATACATGGAAATCTGAGCACCAGCTAGATGTGTTGTATCAGGCTGTCTGTCAGGTATAAGATAAAACTTAGAGATGGCTCCCAAATACCAATTTGCGCTGCTACATTTCAAAAAATAACACTTATATCGTGGGATCGCATAGGCCGAATTGCTCAGCGCTGCACGACATGAACAAAGATGTGGCTCAAGAGCAACTTAAGCCGACGTAGTTATGATCGAAGAAGTGAAACAGCACATTTTGAAGTGTAAGTGTAGAGCGTCTCATTACAGCTGATGGAAAATAAGTACGTCATATTTGCCCAAATGTTAAATGTAAATATAATGTGGGAAAATTTTTGCAAAGACAAAGACAGCTGGGTAATAAAAGTTGTTGTGTGTCATAATTTAAGACAGTGTTTTATAAGAATTTTAATCTTGGCTTTGGCTACTCTCACAATGACACCTATTCAACGTGCAAGGAGCTCCGACAGAAAAAATAGAGATAGCAAAAAATGAAGAGTGCCAGGAAGTGCGTAAAATTAACAAATACTCTGAGGACACTGTAAAAATTGTCTTCAATATGCAATGAAATGCAACGAAGTGAACCTCTGACAAACCTCTCTACTGGAGAAGTATTTTTACACACAACAGGTATGCTTCAGTAATCTGACTGTGGTGATACATGAATCAAAACAAGAGGATTGAAACTTTAGCTTTTTTTCAGGCTCGACGAGCAACAGCCAGAACAAGAATTCTATAATGCTCTATGTCCTGCCACATTTTATGAAATGCATAAGAGTGTTCTCTGAACTTACCCACTGTTTTCTTATTTGTGGACACAGTTTCATACCACTGGATCATGTATTAGATAGAGTTGAGAAGAAATATCAGAATAAAGAAGAGATCATATCACCTCGTGAATACAGGAATATTCTGACGAAGTTTGGGAAAGTACTGGTGTGGGGAGGAGACTGGTTTTCCCACAGATTCAGATGGATTTCTAATGAAATATTGGAATCTACCTTGCCTTTCTAACCGATGGATACATGAGCAATAACTTACAGACAAACCAGTGGTGAGATTGTGCATGGTGCTAAAACAACTTATTTCTGTAGATCGCAAGTATGTTATGATGTTTAGAAGGACATTCGTTCATTCAGAGCATGAAACATGCAGCAGTTATTCCCAAGATAAACAATATGAGTGCAGAAAAGAAGGGTGCATTGAAACTAATGTGTTTCCAATACTAAGGATGCAGTGACTTTCTACAATGACATACTCTCTGCAAGTGGTGAGAAATATGAAGATCAGGACAGCTCACAGAGAATTTATGAGGGTGAAGTCCCCTGAAAATATGTAGAAGAGAAAAAAGAAATATTATTTTAAAACTTAAATGTAAAAAAATAGGCATTTATTATTCAGGTGTCACTGATCTAGTTTGAGTGTAAAGCAAGTTTTGAAAAAGAAAACTGTTTTTCTTCTTCCAGGAGTTGATGAACTATGAAAAATTTTATGTATATGCAAACACTATCATTAACTTTTCCAGAACTGTACAAAATTTGTTAGTTGTAAAATTTTCTTCCCTCTAAACTTGCTTGTTAATTAAATAAATGTGTCTTCTATAAAATGTTATTTTTTGCATAATGTGAGTCCTGCCATATATCAGTGCCGGGAGTGAAATCTTGTTCGTGTTAACTAAGTGTTCACCTTAAGTGAGTTCGTACTGCCCCTAGACGTACATTAAGATGAAAGAAGCTACCCAAGCCTCCAGAACTATTGGTTTTTTCTTCACCGGGGGGGAGAGGGATATTTTGGGACAGGTTAAAAAAAGGGCACCAATTCTGTCACATAATTTTATAGCTACCTACCAGAAAACCTGTTCCATAATTTTATAGTTTTCTCTGGTGAATTTTCCTTTTGATGCAGATCATAAGTATATATTGTTTATGAATTTGTGATGGTATAATTGCCATGTCAACATTTTATATGATACATGAGATTTCTGTTTTCTTCTGTTAACATTTTTTTTTTCTTCTCAATTTTAACAGTATCTCATATACACAGAGCTACCATTTGCAGAGGACGTTCGTGACGACTTGATTCTTGAACCGTTGGATCGAGAGATAAATGCACTGACACCTGAGCAACTAAGTGTTGTAGACGAACTGATTGATTCCATGGACTTAATGTGAGTGTGTGCCCTTCAGTTGTTGCAGAAGGAGGCGAGACTCTTTGTATTTTTCCTGTTTTTCTGCAAAAAATCTTGCATTATGGATACAGTCAGTCTTTCACCCATTCAGTTGCTACATCAATTGGTGTAAGTGTGGTATGCCAACAACTTTCCTGTAGACAGAGAATGTCTTATGCTAACTGACATTGTGTTCATTTCCTAAACTTTAACTATGTGACTGTGACATTCTAATTTTTAAGAACCTTTTTATTACTGTGATAAAACTTCCGAAAATGCATTGGAGTTATTATTTTGTAGCTTACCTTTGCAGCCAGTAGTGTTAGAATAAAGAGTCATCCTCTCCCTATATATATATATATATATAACGTGACTTACCGAACAAAAGCGCTGGCAGGTCGATAGACACACAAACAAACACAAACACACACACAAAATTCAAGCTTTCGCAACAAACTGTTGCCTCATCAGGAAAGAGGGAAGGAGAGGGGAAGACGAAAGGAAGTGGGTTTTAAGGGAGAGGGTAAGGAGTCATTCCAATCCCGGGAGCGGAAAGACTTACCTTAGGGGGAAAAAAGGACAGGTATACACTCGCACACACGCACATATCCATCCACACATGATGTGTGGATGGATATGTGCGTGTGTGCGAGTGTATACCTGTCCTTTTTTCCCCCTAAGGTAAGTCTTTCCGCTCCCGGGATTGGAATGACTCCTTACCCTCTCCCTTAAAACCCACTTCCTTTCGTCTTCCCCTCTCCTTCCCTCTTTCCTGATGAGGCAACAGTTTGTTGCGAAAGCTTGAATTTTGTGTGTGTGTTTGTGTTTGTTTGTGTGTCTATCGACCTGCCAGCGCTTTTGTTCGGTAAGTCACCTCATCTTTGTTTTTTATATATAATTTTTCCCACGTGGAATGTTTCCTTCCATTATATATATATATATATATATATATATATATATATATATATATATATATATATATATATATATATATATATAAAAGGTCTGTATATGTGAGGATGGATATGTGTGTGTGTGTGTGTGTGTGTGTGTGTGTGTGTGTGTGCGCGCGAGTGTATACCCGTCCTTTTTTCCCCCTAAGGTAAGTCTTTCCGCTCCCGGGATTGGAATGACTCCTTACCCTCTCCCTTAAAACCCACATCCTTTCGTCTTTCCCTCTCCTTCCCTCTTTCCTGATGAGGCAACAGTTTGTTGCGAAAGCTTGAATTTTGTGTGTATGTTTGTGTTTGTTTGTGTGTCTATCGACCTGCCAGCGCTTTCGTTCGGTAAGTCACCTCATCTTTGTTTCCTTTGGATTCTAAGGAGCAATTTCTATCCGTCTTTCTTTCTTTCCTTCTCCACCACCATCATCTTCTTCTTCTTCTTCTTCTTCTTCTTCGAAGGAGCAGGTGATTCCCTATTTCTAGTCTCACAAGCTGACTTTGTGGACTAACTCTCTTCAGTTAGAAGAAGAGGAAGAGGAAGATTTGAAGGTCAGTGCTATGAGATTAGTTTCCCAAGGCTGTGGAATGCATTTCTCAAAAATATTTGAAAAACCACACTTTGAAGATTTTTGAGTATTGTTAAGTATTAAACAGTTTGAGCAATGTGACAGAGGATCCAGGAGCTGGATGCGTACCGTGTAAGTCGTGTATTTGAGAAAGTCACTGGTTCATTTGTTGCTAGTACCGATGTTTCTTTATTAGTTTTTATTTCCTTTCTGTTTTTATTATGAAATGAAAATATTAATAACCTTCAATCATAACTTTTTAATGATCGTTATTCTTTATATTGCAAATTGCATGATAAGAAATTAAAATTTAATGCAGAGAACTGAAATGTCTAATTGTTAAATAAAGAAATTATACATATCAGTAATACTTTCAGTTTCTAGAAACAAAACAACTATTTTATTTGATGTTTAGCATTTTTTAAACAATTCTAATGCATTGTGAATACTTTCATCAATATGTTTGGTTACACATTTGCTGAAGGGTCACTGGAAGCGGTCACACCCATTAAATGTCTGGTGAATGTGTACAGAGCAATTTAAAGTAGAATGCTGATATAAAGCTAATGACAGGTAAGGCAAATGCCAGACTGAGAGACATTGGAAGAACCCTCAGGGAGTGTAGTCCACCCTCTGTGGAGGTATTTTACAAAACCTCCACTCATTGTATACTTGAGTATTGCTTAATAGTTTGGGTCGCTTACCAGAAAAGATTTATAGATGAAATAGAGAAGATCTAAAGAAGAGCAGCGTATTTGATCACACATTCGTGCAGTAAGTGTGATACTGTCACGGAGATGTTTGTTCAACTCCAATGGCTGGTGCTGCAAGAGAAGTGTCAGGCATTGTGAGGCAGATCTCAGTTAAAATTCTGAGGGTGAATGTGTCAAGAAGGGTCAACGAGTACATTCTTCCTCGTTTGCACATTTTGTGAGAAGACAGTGAAGGTAAGGTTAAAGATTTAAGCTCATATGGAGGCTTAACAGCAATGGTGTCTGGAACAGGAAAGATGCGAAGTGACAGCTGCGAGGTGGAATCCAAAATTTTCGGTATTGGTACTGCCATCTGGAAAGTAGGATTGGTAGATCTCTGCACCGCTAGGTGGCGAGAGCTGCATATCTGATGAGTCAGTGTGCAGTGTGGCATTCACTTAGGAGGACGTGTTTCATGTCCATGGCGATTTTACGATGGATCCGCGAACAGAACAGCGCGTGTGTATCAAATTCTGTGCAAATCTCGGAAAAGTGCTTCGGAGACCCTTGCAATGATTCAACAACTGTTTGGGGGACAGAGCATGAGCCGTGCGCGTACAGACGTTGAAGATGGTGCTCACGCTGGAAGACCCTTTAGCCCCACAAGACCAGACATTGTTGCCAAACTTCAATAATTGGTTCGTGCGGACTGATCTCAAACCATTCGAGACCTTGTGGATGAAGTGGGTATTGGCTTTGGAACATGTCAACAAATGTTGACTGATGAATACATCGTGTCGCTGCTAAATTTGTGCCAAGGATCTTGACTGCCAAACAGAAGGCACAGTGTGTTGAAGTGTGCACGGACCTTCGTCACACCTCATCTGATCCAACCTTCTTGTCACGGGTTATCACCAGCGATGAGAGCTGGATTTACGGTTATGACCCAAAGACAAAGCAATAATCGTCCCAGTGGAAGAGCCCGAGCTCTCCAAGACCCAGAAAAATAAGACAGGTGAAGAGCCTTAACATCATTTTCTTTAATACCAAGGGAATTGTGCACAAAGAATTCGTCCCACCCAACCAAACAGTGAATCCCGCGTACTACTGTGACATTTTGCGACGCCTCCATGAAAACTTGTGGTGACGATGGCCCGAACTTGGCGTCAAGGGAACTGGCTGCTGCATCATGACAACGTGCCCTGTAACACATACTTGCTCACCAGGACCTTTTCGGCAAAAAAACTTCGAGGGTGATGGTAACCATTAGTCCAAAGGTAAGGTCTTCAACAGATGGCAGCACCAGTCCCAAAAATTTTGGATAGCACCTCGTTTATACTAAATTCCCTCTGCCATGCACCAAAACGTGGCTCGTGGTGTATAGATGTAGGTGTAGATGGCCCATTTCACACCACTTCAGTGTCCATTGCAATTTTGGGATGATGACGCTATGAAATAATTCCTGTGTGATTCCTAGGGAGCTGAAAAATTCACAATTTCCATGCAAATTCTGCCTCAAAAATGAAAAACCATGAAGTACAAATCATACAGTGGAAAATCCAAGATAGAATGTAACAGTGCTATGAGAAGGAAAGTTGCTACTCACCGTATAGTGTAGATGCTGAGTCACAGTAGGCACAACAAAAAGACTCTCACAATTAAAGCTGTCAGTGATTAACACCTTCGTCAACAATAGAGACACACACACACACACACACACGAATTCTGGGCAATTGAATGCTCCGTATAAGATACATACTGTGCAACGCAACGGAGTATTTAGCCATGGGATGTAGAGGTTGGGCCTGAATTATCTTATGGTACTGCCAACATCAGCAAGAAATTGGGCGGTAACCATTACCGAATGCTTTGTGTTGTACATTGCATGCTGTTTTGTTTTCTTATTTTGGACTGAATAAAGAAACTAATCCTGGTCCATCACCAAGTTAGGTTGTGACCATCAAAACAGCAGAAGGGATCAGCGAATCCTATGTCCCTATGTCAGTTCAGCTTTCACAGAAAAACAGAACATGGTTGTAGGCTGGCCACTTTGTGAGAGGGAGGCAGGGCTTTTTCCTCTACATTGTTCCTCACCCAACTGGTGGTCAAAATTCTTATTTGTGTATGTCTGCAATAGTCTGCCAGGTTATACTGTCTACACTCTGTGCACTATAGTGTGACTAGAAAACAAAACCTGTTACTGTATTTCAGCTGTGCCAAAAGTATTCCCCTGACTTGTGAATAGAGTTATTTTCAGTTCTACTTTACGTTAAATACCTTGTTGGTTCTACCTGTAGCAGTGTTAAGTATGGGTCGCATTTCTATGGATGCCCACAAAAGGTCAAAATCACTGTGAGAAACATATTAAGTCGGAAGTGTCACAATGATGCTGCTTGTCAACATAAATAATCATTTGTTGAAAGCTTTAATAGATCCATGGAAGGAAACAAGTAAATGCTATTTAGGAAGAAAAAGCTGGTGAAGTTTTTGCAAAAGCAAACATTCTGGCCAAGAAGCTCCCAAATCGCCACTCTTTTTTCAGTCACTTTTGAAAAAAGAAGTGGATTTTGCCAAAACTACGTGCTACATTTTGAAGTCCTTAGTGATTACAAACAAACAGTTTGGATGTTTTTGGTTTTTTGTAAAGATAATTATATGAGTATATTCAAAGATTTTGGTTTCTGGAGCCATTAGAGAATCTAAACAGCTGTCGCTTCAGCATCTGATTGTTTTTCCCCCAGTAGGAGAAGATACTTCAGGCAGAAGAATATGCTTTTGATTGTAGCTAGTGTCCCAGAAATCAGATGTCAGGCGGGAAATAAACACTTCTTGCAAGATACTGTAATACATGATCTCGTATGTTGTTGGTGATTAAAATCTGATTGCTAATTAAATATCTCAGTTCATAGGGTATTATATAGTTAATTGATATGTTCTCTGGATGGTGTAACAAATTTTCTGTCTTCATTATTAGGCTTCTCCTCAGACAATAATTCACATGTGTGAAAAACACATTGGTTCAAAATAGTGGCTTTCCATTTAATTTATTATGTTTTACAGAGCTGGCATAAGCACAGATAGTATTAAGTGCTAGAGTGACAGTTTATTGTCAGTGCAGTACATGGATTAACTTTGTAAGACCGTCTACTCTTCTGCTTTTGTATTCTTGGTCTTGTCTTGTTTCACATTCACTGAAGATTTTTGTTCTGCATGAAATCTACAGAATACTATGAATGAATGAACCAACATAAAGTCTTATTTAATTTGGGATATACTGTTTCTCGTGTTAATACCACAAGGTATCCGATAACTGTGATCTTCAATTGGATTTTTCAAAACCACTGCATGTCAGTGCCATACGTGTTCCTAACAATATCCTATTGTGGTCTCGTTGCTTATTCTGTGTGTGTTATTAGCTGAAATTAATGAGTTATTCTGGCTGACTATTCCTATCATCACTATTCATTCATTCAGTGCATTTAATTATTGTCCGTTTCACGCAGTGACATATGATGTGACATTGTGTTAATGGTGGAGGTCATACGGAACAAAATCTAGAATAAAACTACCACATTTACTAGTAGTAGATACTGGATTAAAGTGTCACATTTTTATTGCCATGTAAGATTTGTATGTTAACTCAAGCTTTCAAAAACTTCTTGTGTCATCATCAGCAGGAGCTAGTTGTAAACCTTGTGGAACTTTATTTAGTTGGCCCAGTTGTGGCATGGAGTTACAAGTCACGAGTCACAGAAGTTCATGTTTCCAGAGATTATGTTGATATCTGTGATGGAGGAACGTTGGTAGCAATACTGGCTGTGTTATGTGGTGGATAAGTCAGCCTACTTCTCTGTATCCTTGCAGCATCAAGTACCTATATCCACACACCACCAAGGATATTGTCACTGCCCCAAGGAACATTGTTGCTTCACGTTCTGCTCTTAGTAGCATCTCTGATAACAGGTTCACTTTACAAATGTGTGTGGGATAAGGATTTTCATTTCATCAGACATAAAACTGAGGCTGTGCTCAGTGCAACGGATTTGTCAAAATCAGGGTATTTAATGTGGCGTTGATGACGTGTGCAGCTCGATGCTGGAGACGTACAAAGGAATAATCTGTGTTACTCTAGACATGGACTTAATCTCTGGTAGCATATGAAAATTCTGGTACTTCATGACATCTCTGTGACATAATTCAGCGAGGAAGTCACCAAAAGCTTGAGTTTACATACAAATATGATTTGGCAAGAAAGCCAGGAAACATTTATCCTATAATATATCTATGACTGTGTTGTCATAGTAAAAGGTGCATTCAATAAGTAACACAACACATTTTTTTCTGAAATCAGGTTGGTTTTATTAAAGATTCGAGTGCACCATATTATTCCCTACTCTTTGGGCTACAAAACCCTATTTTTCCAACACAATCTCTGTTCGATGCCCCCCTGCGGGTTCGGGGGTTAGAATAGGCCCGTGGTATTCCTGCCTGTCGTAAGAGGCGACTAAAAGGAGTCTCACATGTTTCGGCCTTATGTGATGGTCCCCTCTCGGGTTTGACCTCCATCTTTCTAAATTATTCCGAAGAGCGAGCCAATTGGGGAAGGGCGCCTTACATGGTGCACTGTATCCGTCGTGCAATTAGACCTTTAGCCGTCTTTCTCGTCGTTGCAATGGTGTCCCGCTCGTTTTCGATCTCTTGGGTGATTACCACGCTGCACTCTGCAGTGTTTCTTTTAACTGCGACGACGACCTTGGCCATTTTTGCACCTAAGATCCAGCACGGTAGCCAGCCCGTTGTGGTGGGGCCGCCATGTACCCTCTTGGTTGTAGCCCCCTGACAACACAGGGATCGCTCTACTGATGCCTGCGCCGTTAACTCCCCACGTATGCCAAGGAGTAGATGCCCATCGCCCTGGGGCATCGGGACTCCCGGCAATGGCCATCCTGCCAGGTGGCCTTTGCTGTGGCTGGGTGGCGCCCGTGGGGAGGGCCCTTGGTCGGAGTAGGTGGCATCAGGGCGGATGACCCGCAATGAAGCGTGGTACATCATCTCTCGCTGGCGGCCAGCCGTCAGCAGTCTCTAAGCGTTCCAAAGCTCACTTCAAGGCTAATGTGTATGACCCCAAATAGTTCCCCTCCCTGGCCACACCATGGGAGGAACGAAGGGCTATGAATGAGAGCGAAAGATACTCGCCCCGGTATCTCGTCTGTACCAGAGCTGACGGGGAATCTTTTATGTCCGTGAAGCCTCAGTTCTTTGTAGAGCATTTAGAGGACAAGTTTGGGGAGGTGGAGGGCTTGTCCAAGATGCGGTCCGGATCGATGTTGATAAAAACGGCATCCTCCGCCCAGTCGCGGGCCTTGCTCGCTTGTAATAAGCTGGGGGATGTCTCTGTCACTATCACGCCCCATAAGAGTCTGAACATGGTCCAGGGCATTATCTTTCACAGGGATCTCCTTTTACAGTCCGACGACGAGCTGCGCGCCAACTTGGAGCGCCGAGGTGTCCATTTCGTCCGGCGCGTCCACCGGGGTCCGAGGGATCGTCAAGTTGCCACCGGTGCCTTCATCTTGGCCTTCGAGGGTGACACGTTACCTGAGAAGGTCAAGGTGATGGTGTACCGTTGTGATGTCAAGCCGTATATCCCTCCCCCGATGCGGTGCTTCAAGTGTTGGAAGTTCGGCCACATGTCTTCACGCTGTGCGTCCGACCTCGTCTGTCGCGATTGCGGTCGACCTTCCCATCCAGATCATCCCTGTGCGCCGCCTCCAATCTGTGTGAACTGTGGTGCACACCATCCGCCTTGCTCGCCAGACTGTCCGATTCTGCAGAAGGAGCGGAAGATCATGGAAATAAAGACTCTCGACCGCCTGACGTACACTGAGGCGAAGCGGAAATATGATCGGCTTCATCCGGTGCGCATGACAGCTTCATATGCCGCAACTGTCACTCCTTCTACAATTCCATCTGCACCAGTCAGCTCTCAGAGTCGAAGTCCCACACCTGCCCCCTTGATGGTGGGGGGCACTAAACCTCCTGTTGCTCCTGCTCCATCTACTTCAGGAGCAACACCCCCCCAACCATCGGGGACATCAGTCCCCCCTTCCCAGCCGGAGAAGCGTAAGACTTCTTCGGCTACTCTCGTCAGGAAGGGGTCCCTTGGGGACCTTCCTTCGTACGCTCCGACCGGTTCCAAAGCCGACGGCCGCAAGTGGCTCAAACAACCGCCAGTCCCTGGTCGTCGGGACACACGGTCATCGTCTGTCCCTGAGACTGACCCGGTGACGCCCTCCCAGCCTGAACCACCCAAGGCGCAGCGCGAGAAGCAGAAGAAGAAGAAACTCCCCAAGGCTAGCGACATTGCGGTGGCTCCCATTCCACCGCTTCCTACAAGCTCTGCGTCTGAGGATGAGGTGGAGATTCTGGCGTCCACTGAGGACATGGATCTCGCCGGTCCCTCGGATGCAGTAGATGGCTGTTGTCCAGGTGGTGACTCAGTAGCGGCAGGGGCCCCGGAGGCGTAATCTGCCTCCCCAATCCCTTCACGCCTTTCCCATCCATGGCTAATACCATCCTCCAGTGGAACTGCAGCGGTTTTTTCCACCATCTAGCTGAGCTCCGCCAACTTCTCAGCCGTCATCCTTTCCTTTGCATTGCTCTGCAGGAAACTTGGTTTCCAGCAATGCGAACCCCCGCCCTTCGTGGCTATCGGGGGTATTTTAAGAACCGGGCAGCTTATGAAAGGGTGTCTGGTGGCGTCTGCCTATATGTCCTTAACTCTCTTCACAGCGAGTTTGTACCTCTCCAAACAGCCTTAGAGGCTGTCGCTGTTCGGGTGTGGACGCCACAGGCTATCACCGTCTGCAGTATTTACCTTCCACCTGATGGTGCTGTCGCGCAGCATGTCCTGGCTGCTCTGATAGCACAACTGCCGCCACCTTTTTTGCTGCTGGGCGATTTCAATGCCCACAACCCTCTATGGGGTGGGACTGTCTCCGATGATCGTGGTCGGGCCGTGGAGCATGTGTTGGCTCAGCTCGACCTTAGCCTCTTGAACACCGGTGCTCCCATGCATTTCAGTGTGGCCCATGGCTCGTTCTCGGCCATCGATCTCTCTATTTGCAGCCCTGGACTTGTCCCATCCATCCACTGGAGGGTGCATCCTGACCTGTGTGGTAGTGACCATTTTCCAATCTATTTGTCACTGCCACAGTGTCATTCTTCTGGGCGCTTGCCCCGCTGGGCTCTCCACAGGGCTGACTGGCCAGCTTTTACTTCCGCTGTAACCATTGCGTCTCCCCCACAGGGTGACATAGACGAGGTGGTCCATGTTTTCACCAAGTCCATCATTTCAGCGGCCGAGGCTGCCATCCCCCGTTCCTCTGGCCTCCCTCGGCGGAAGGCTGTCCCCTGGTGGTCGCCGGAGATCGCTGAGGCTATTCGTGACCGTAGGCGGGCTCTCCAGTGTCATAGGCGGCACCCGTCTCTGGAGACCCTCATCGCCTTTAAGAGGCTCCGTGCCTTCGCCCGTCGTCTTATTGCACGGCGTAAGCAGGAGTGCTGGGAGAGGTACGTCTCCTCCCTGGGCTCTCGTGTCTCGTCCTCGCTCGTGTGGTCCCGGATCCGGCGGATTTATGGATCCCAGACCCCTATGGGTGTCCCTGGGCTCTCCTTGGACGGCGCTGTCTGCACGGACGCTGCCGCCATTGCTGAACGGCTTGCCGCGCACTTTGCTCAGAGCTCTGCGACTGCATCCTATCCCCCCGCCTTTCGCTCTCTAAAGGAGCGAGTCGAGCGGACGCCGTTCTCATTCCACACGCGTCATTATGAAACATACAATGCTCTTTTCAGCGAGAGGGAATTCCTCGCTGCCCTCGCCGATTGCCCTGATACAGCACCAGGACCGGACTGCATCCACGCGCAGATGCTGAAGCATCTCTCCAGGGACTGCCAGAGACACATCCTCACCATCTTTAACCGCATTTGGAGCGAGGGCGTGTTCCCGTCGCAATGGCGAGAGGGTCTTATTGTCCCCATCGTGAAGCCCGGTGCGGACCCACTGGCGGTGGACAGCTATCGTCCCATTACCCTCACCAACATTTTGTGCAAATTGCTCGAACGTATGGTGGGGCGGCGTTTGTGTTGGGTCCTTGAGTCGCGCGGTCTCCTCGCTCCATCCCAGGGTGGCTTCCGTCGGGGCCGGTCTGCAGTGGACAATTTGGTGCGGCTGGAATCTGCTGTCCGTATGGCTTTTGCCCGACGTCATCTTGTTGCTGTATTTTTCGATCTGCGGAAGGCGTATGACACCACATGGAGGCATCACATCCTCGCCACGTTGCATGGGTGGCGTCTTCGTGGTCGGCTCCCGGCTTTTCTTCAAAGCTTTTTATTGCGCCGCTCTTTCCGGGTGCAAGTCGGTGCCACCTCTAGTTCCTCTTATATACAGGAAAATGGGGTCCCGCAGGGCTCGGTGTTGAGCGTCTCCTTATTTTTAGTGGCCATTAATGGTTTGGCTGCAGCAGTGGGGTCGTCGGTGTCTCCTTCTTTGTATGCCGACGACTTCTGCATCTCATTTAGCTCCACGACTACGGGAGTCGCCGAACGCAGGCTGCAAGTCGCCGTTCGCAAGGCAGCATCATGGGCTCTGACTCATGGTTTTCAGTTCTCTGCTGCCAAGACTCGGGTCATGCACTTCTGCAGGCGTCGGACGGTCCACCCTCATCCTGAACTTTACCTCGACGGCCACCTGCTTGCAGTGGTGGACACTTGCCGCTTCTTGGGACTCGTGTTTGATGCCCGGCTCACATGGGTTCCTCATATTACTCAGCTGAAGCAAAAATGCTGGCGGCACCTCAACGCCCTCCGCTGCCTTAGCCACACGTCTTGGGGTGCGGATCGCTGCACGCTGCTGCGATTGTACAGAGCCCTTGTGCAGTCTCGGCTTGATTATGGGAGCCTGGCCTATGGGTCTGCATCACCCTCAGTGTTGAAGTTGTTAGACCCCATACACCACTGTGGGGTCCGGCTTGCAACTGGCGCTTTTCGTACGAGCCCCGTGGATAGTCTACTGGTGGAGGCCGGGGTTCCCCCGCTGCGGATTCGCCGCCATCGACTGCTCGCCGACTATGCTGTCCACGTGCATTGCTCGCCAGGCCATCCCAATCGTCGCCTGCTTTTCCCTGCCATGGTCCTCCATCTGCCCGAACGGCGACCTAGGTCTGGGCTTTCCGTCGCTGTCCGCGTTCGGTCCCTGCTGTCGGAATTGGGTTCATTCCCTCTTCCGCCTCCCTTCCGGGTCCGTGCACCTACGCCTCCCTGGTGTTTGTCCCGGCCGTCCGTCCGTCTGGACTTGGCACAGGGACCCAAGGACTCGGTTCCGCCTGTGGCCCTCCGTCGCCGTTTTCTTGCTCTCCTCGCCTCATTTTCGGACTGTGAGACTGTCTACACTGATGGTTCTCTGGTTGATGGTCGCACTGCCTACTCTTTTGCTCATGCTGCTCATGTTGAGCAGCGCTCCTTGCCGGCTGGCTGCAGTATTTTTACTGCAGAGCTGGTGGCCATATTGCGCGCTCTTGAGCATATGCGTTTCTGCTCAGGTAGGTCCGTCGTGATCTGCAGTGACTCCCTGAGCAGCCTTCAGGCCATCGACCGCTGCTATCCCTCCTCTCCTCTGGTGTCCTCCATTCAGGAGACTGTTTCCGCCATTGCCCGTTCTGGTCGTTCGGTGGTCTTGGTTTGGACGCCCGGTCATGTTGGCATCCCAGGGAACGAACGTGTAGACAGGCTGGCCAAAGGGGCGATCGACGCCCCGGCTTTGGAGGTCGGTCTTACGGCTCGCGACCAGCAGATGGTGTTGCGCCGTAAGCTGATTGGGATGTGGGCTGCTGAGTGGCGTGGCATGACAGCCCCGAATAAACTGCGGGCTGTCAAGGGGACGACCGATGTGTGGCGTTCCTCCCTGCGGGCTTCTCGCAGGGACTCGGTAGTCCTGTGTCGGCTGCGCATCGGCCATACATACCTGACGCACGGCCATCTGTTGCGTCAGGAGGATCCCCCCTTGTGTCGGTGTGGGTCCCGGCTGACGGTCGGCCACATTTTGCTGGAGTGTCCTCGACTGCGCACACTCCGGCAATCTTTTAATCTCCCGGGCACTTTGGCTTTGGTTTTATCCAACGATGCCTCCATGGCTGACACTGTTTTACATTTTATCCGTAGAAGTCCTTTTTATGGTTCGATTTAGGGAAGTCCTGCGCCTTTCCCTTTCTGTGTCTTTTGTCCTTGTGTCTGTTGCTGTTCTGGTGTGCCGTCAGATGGTTGACTCTTTCCCTTTTTTTTTTTCTCATGGTCAGTCAACCAGTCTCCGGCCATCCTCCTTTCTTCTGTTTCTTTCTGTCTGGTGTTCCTCTGTCCTGTTCTTGTCTGTAGTGTTTGTTGCTGCATTTGTGTTCTTTTAGCGCCTGTGGGGACATCTCCTCCCCCTTTGGTTTTTATCTGCTCCGTAGATATTCGGCTCGCCTGATTTTGGAATGGGGGACTGATGACCTTCGCTGTTTAGTCCCCCTTAAACATACCAACAACCACCATCTGTTCGATGTGACGGCCTTATGCCACCTTACTGGGAGGGCTGTATGCATGCATGGTACTGCTCTCCTGGCTGGTGTTGGAGCCAGTGTCTTCCTGCATCAGTAACCTCCCAATTATCCACTTACTGCTTTCTGCGGAGTACACCACTCATTGGGCCAAACAAATGAAAGCAGGAAGGTGGGGGATCTGGGCTGTAGGTTGGATGAAGAAGCTCAGGCCAGTGAAATTTTGTGAGTTCCTCTCGTGTGTCAACACTACCAACAGAGGTGTCCAGTTGTGCAGTGAGGTGTTCGTATGTGATCTTGGTCACCTCGAATGACTGTGTCCTCGTGTTGAAATATTGCAGAAGGCTCAGCTGTGCGTGGCCAGTTGGTGCACCAGAGATCGGACAGGTTTGCACAACATTGTTGCAGTTATGACGGATGCTTTGCCCAACAACTCACCTTGATTTTGTTCTCTGCCAGGTCTTCATAGACATCCTGCAAGCACCTTTGAACATATGTAATGCTGTAGGTTACTGCCAAAAAACAAAAAACTCAGTGACATCTGTCTGCGTGGAACATGCGTTCATTATAGATGCCATTTTCAAGGTTACGTGTGTTGCCACCACGTATCGGAACTTAATGAAACTATACGGGCTGAAGTGGAAATATTCCATGATGCCCCACAACAAATTCCGCATTTTTTCAACCAAAATTGGGTGAGGATAAAAATGTGTTGCATTACTTACTGAATACCCCTCAAAGTGCATATGTTTGTTTGTTATACATGTTCTTAATGACAATGAACTACTAGTTTGGTTGCATTATATTTTACGCAATAGGAGTAAATGCCTGAAAACTTCATATTAAGTGATATGTACAAATCTGTGAAATATGTTCTAAGTCAGTTTTAGTCATTACAGTGTGCAGAAATGTCTGTAGAGCATTGCTCAGTAAAGCAAGCATAAATTTTTTAGCTGTGTGTTTAAAGCGAATTGCAGCAAAATATGCCGTGAAGCCAATGGATAATTTTTTTGTGGAAAGTGGGTAATAATGAAGATGATGATATAATAATACAGGGTGACCTACGGAAACTGACAGTTTTCAAATTAGCACAAAATCGGTGATTAACATCTTGTATTTGATTTGCATGATCACTTACAAAAACTAACATTCAGGTGACAGCAATTGTCTTGACTATAGTTTTAAAAAGTTACTTGTAACTCAGGCCAACAGGTGGTGGTCAACCAAACCTGCCTTTTCTTTAATGTCAGCCTATGACTGTGTTAAACTTTGGGACTTTTTGTCATAGAAAGAAAAAAAGACACGAGCAGACGAGTCTGGTGATCTTAGTGGCCATTGCAGAGCATCCAAATGAAAAATAAAAAGTGTTTCTTCACACTGCCACAGGTGCATTTACAGTGTGTGATGATGTACCAGCCTGTTGAAAATAAGCAGTCCTCATGTTCATCTGTTGTCTCCACAATTTGGGTGGAAAGAACACATTCAGGATGTTTATGAAACATGCAACAGTTCCCTGTCACTTGCTACTCTGTCAGCCTAGGGGAAAAAATCAGATTACAATGACAGCAGCAAATGCATGACACACAGTCACATTAGGGAAGCAAAGACATCTCTCATGAATTAGGAAAGGCTGTTCGAGGAATGAAAAATAATAGCTGTGTTTGTTAACTGACCCATTCAAGTGAAAATGTGACTCATTGTTCATAAAATAATGCTACTGTATTTGAGTCATCTTCAAAGATCACGTGTGGACACACAGATAAGTCATCTTGTTTTAAATCCAAATGTAACACTTTCGCCCTACAGACTCACTGCTCATTTGCAGACAGTGTGCATTGAGATATGCAGATCATCTTGGACTTCTGAGATTGCATCTCACACTGTGGCAATGTTTTGAGATGTCCTGTGTTTTTTATCATGGTCTGGTGGCTTCTTCTTAAAAATATTTCCCCCTGTTGTGGAAGCTGTAACCCATCATAGGGTCAAATTGATGTTTGGAGCTGTGCAGTTAATGTAGCCATACTGCATTGACAGACTCAGCATTTAGGACAAAGGTATTGTACATGAACATGCAATACTCTCTCGTCCACAATTCCACTACTGTTGAGTTGGGGAACAGTCCCGAAGTGAACAAGGTATACCGTCTCCCTCCCACCACTGACAACGCTATATTCAGGATCCATTAATCTCATACAGCCCCAAAAACTTTACAGTTTCATGACTTAATACAATTTATTCTTCTGATTACTGATGTTGGCACTAGAGAAATGTAGGATGGTTAGATAGTTCCTTGAAAAAATTCACTACAGTTTATTTATGTATTTATTTGTCATATATTCCCATTTGTGATGTATGTTATAATTGTATCATTCACAGGGGTGCTTTACCAGATGGAACTGAGGCATTTAAATCGGATGAGATAACTAATATAACTCATCACAAATTGTTCAGTTGCATTTCCTACCGTGCCTTACACCCAGGAGAAAAAATACCACCTATGGTGGAAGAAATAAGAGAATTTGTTACTAGCCCTTTTGTCGATTCGGGGCATGTTAATGACATAATCCTGAAAATGAAAAAGACATTCGACTTGAAGGAAGTAGTGCGGCGGCAGCGTGAAAAGGACTCTACTGACGTGAAACAGTTGAGTATATATTAGGCAGTTGTTGAAACTAAGTGTAAATAAAAATGTCCTTGCTCTCGGCTTGATAAATGCCACCTGTTTTGAAGTACTTGCATTAATGACAGGTAATATGTCTATCTGTTTTGGAAACTATCTAATTCAATAGAATAAGGCAGTGTTCTTTGAGCGCTATTATTATCATTTGCATTGTTTTCTTTGTACCTTTTGTTGGTGTTAATTAGCGTGTGCAGCTTTGAATGCATTGCATGTCCTGTAGTTACCTTTATTTTAGTTTACTTAATCTATAACATTGGTAACAAACTGAATTTTTGTTGTATATAATGTAATTGGATAGATAAAATATCTACTCATCAAGCAGTGGCAGGAGAACATAAATATATAAAAAGTAAGTTTTTGCTTATGCAATCTTTCGGAGCAGGTGGCTCCTTCTTCTAGCAGAAGGGCTGAAGGGGAAGGAAGAGGAGTGAAGGGAAAGGAAGAGGAGTGAAGGGAAAGGAAATGGAGAGATGGGATGGGATGAGAAGGAAAGACTTTCCATCTCATGCCATCCGGTAAGTCTCCCCTGACTCGGTGTTCTGGGTGACTTTTCTGAACTCTACCCCTTTTCCTAAACCTCTCCGTTTCCTTTCCGTTCACCCCTCTTCCTTCCCCTTCAACCCTTCTACTGCAAGAAGGAGCCATTGGCTCATCCAATTACATTATATTGTCAAAAATTGATTACTTTCATTGTTGAATTTTTATTCTGCATATTTAAGTGGGTGGATTTACCTAATTTTTGGATGCCAAGTTCAGAATTCCAGTCATATTTTCTCCATATTTTTAAGTTTCTGAGAGACAAAATAATAAAATTATGTCCTTTTTACTTCCAATATGTGGTGAACATTAATAAAATCAGAGTTTAATATACATAATCGAAAAATTATTGAAACCTTTACATAAAACACCGAAACAATCATCATATTATTAAAAAAAAAGCCCCTTGTAGCATGAAAACAAAGTTGAACATCTGTTTATTTGACGAAATTGGATAGGAATGCTTTTGTATTGTAAAATGTCTCGTATGTCAAAGCAACAGTTGTTATTGGAGGGTTCCAGCATCCTTGACAGTGACATTTGCTAGTAGGAATGTCTTAGTGGAAGGATTCATCACTAAAAGCACCTAAGTTTTCTAGGAAAAAAACGAAGTACAAAGTATATTTTTAGTGATAGTCTACACCTGATTTTTGCTAGTTGTCCAACAGTTCGGACTCTAAAGAAACATAATTCTCATTTCTTCTGTTGTCCATGGACTTTGTCTTTTAGAGGACATCCAAGCAAGTAACTCAGCATTCTTAAGTTTAGCATCAAAGGTCTCATCAATGAAAAATTTTCTGGTTTGTGGCCTGATAAACACGTCTTCTTCCACTTTGGCGCCAGTGATGCTAGGAAAAACTTCTTTCAAATTATTGAAGGTCTGACATTGTTTATCAAGAGCCTTTGCTAAGTTCTTCAACATGTCTAATTTAATATGAAGTGGAGGCAGTTTGACTTGGCACAACTAATGGTTTGTTCTTAAAATTTTCCTTTCCTGCTGTATATGTTTGTCTCATAGACCTTTACGTGACAGTGTACTTGTTTTTGATGTCTCGTGTGCCTTAAAGCCCACAAACTCTCAACAGAATTGTAAATCGTGATCTTTATAATTGGTTACATGTAGCTGCAGTATTACAATTTCAAGTGTATCCATATTATCCATTGAATTAGCCAAAGTTACTGATAGAAGTTTATTGCCATTACAATCCTTTCACTACAAATTGAGATTGCCACTTCAAAACATTCTGGCAAAGAATCAGCCAAGAAAAAACTCATCTGCTGTCTAGTGACTGTTTTTAAAACTGACATTATGTAACACAAAAAAGCAACTCCATAGTGACACTTTTTATATTTTGATTATAAAAAATAGCAAAATTTACTGGAAATGTAAAGAAAATAATACATAATTTTGAATATCTCAGAAAAGTTATGTGATACCACATTTCTAAGAGTGCATTTAGAATCGACAACCATAAATAGCCTTACATGGAAATTAATGTATCACATGATGATGATGATGGTGATGTATCACATACCAGATGCAAAATGGTTGTTGCCCAGTGAAACTTATTTCAATCACTTTGGCGTGGTATAGTGAATGCACGGAGCTTATACCTGGAAATGTGTGTGTTGATCTTTTGGTAGAGTATTATTTTTAGCAATATTATAAAAGGGAAAAACTAGTTTGGAAAGAATAATGAATGATGAAAAGTGTTTTCATGGCTTGGTACTGATGTATTATCAGGATTTTATTATCCTGTTAACAGTAATTACTTCTTAAATAGTTGTGTGTGTGTGTGTGTGTGTGTGTGTGTGTGTGTGTGTGTGTGCACCCACCAGAGAGAGATTTGAAGCTCTGTTTTAGAATTGTTTAAGTTGCATATGCCTTTAAACAGTTCCATTACTATTATTTTTCACATCTCTATGTGTATCTTCTTCTTCTGGAATGATATTTCTTTGCTATTGCCATGTAACTTCCCGCAAGCTTTGTGGTGTATCTCCTTGAATTATTTTTGAGTAACATAAATGTTGAAGGATGTACAGGGTGTTTCAAAAAGAACTTTACAGCTTTGAAAATTCATATAAATTTATTCATAGTACATACAGAGGTGATTGTAGTGTCAATTTGTAGGGAAATACATCAAATTTTGTCTCACATAGTTTGCTAGTGCCAAATCATACCATAAGGAGCACTAGCAGCAGTTGCGTTAAAGAAGCTGCCTTCATGCGACCTGAGTGTGCTAGCTGTGTGTTATGGTTTGAAGAATCGAAGTCGGCAAGAACAGTTCAGCATAATTTCCATACCAAGTACGCTAAATATCCTCCTAGTAGGCCTACAATTTGTGAGTAGCATAAATTTGTTGTAGAAACAGGAGTAGCATAAATTTTTTGTAGAAACAGGATGCTTGGTGAGACATGAGAAATCATCAGGTCGTCGAAGCACATCTGACATCATCATCGAACGAGTGAGACAACGTTTTGTAAGCAGCCCTTCGAAATCAACCCAGTGTGCATCTCGCAAATTGAAATCCCACATACAACTGTTTGGTGCATGTTGAAAAACCGTTTGCATCTGAAACTGTACAGATTGATGATTGTAAAAGCATTAAAAGACACTGATTAAATTGCTCCCAAGAACTTCTGTGCTGATATGTTAAATTGATTACATGAGGATGAACATTTCTTGGACAAAATTATTTTTTCAGCGAGTCGACTTTTCACTTAAGTAGCAAGGTTAACACACGTAACTGCAGGATTTGGGGCAGTGAAAATCTGCATCAAACATTGCAACATGTTCATGATAGTCCTAAACTGTATGTTTTTGTGCATTGAGCAAGAACAAAGTGTACAGTCCCTTTCTATCCATGAAAGAATCATCAATGTTGACTGTGTAACTGGATATATTACAACAATTTTTGATACTGCAGATCGATGAGGATGACCAAGAACGAAATGTTTATTTCATGCAAGATGGTGCACCACCCCACTACCTGGCTGATGTCCGGGATTTTCTCAGTCACCGCTGTCCAGGTCAATGGATTGGCAGTGATGCGCCAATTGCGTGGCCCCCACATTCCCAAAATCTGACACCATCCTATTTTTTTATGGGGATTCATCAAGGATATCATGTTTGTACCTCCTGTGATGGCTTCTAGGCCTGAACTCAGAGCAAGAATTTATGCCCCCACTGATCAAGCTGCACCTGCAATGCTACGGTGAGTTTGGGAAGAAATTTACTTCTGATGGGATGTGTGCAGGATAACCCACGGAAGCCACATACAACATCTTTAGTTCAAGTTAAAAAAACTTGACATGTTTCCCTACAAAATAACATTAAACCCAGCACTGTATCTTCTTTCAATAAATTTATATGAATTTTTAAAGTTGTAAAGTGCTTTTTGAAACGCCCTGTACTTCACTGTTTCGTATATGTAGAGCAGCACATTGAGATTAAATACTTCATATCTCTCTTACACATTTCTCACTGATCCTCACAGGATTATTGGAAGGTTCACTGGCCAGATTTCAGCCACAGATTAGATCAAGCCGTCTTCTTCTGTTTCAGAACAGCACACATCCAGTAAAGACCTTAGGCAATTAAATTATGTCTTTAGTATGAGTCCTTTCAGTACTGAACAAACACACAGTGAGGAATTAGAGGACAAGGCCAGAAAATCATTTGTGTACCAAAAGATCAGACTTGGTGTGGAAACATCTGGAAACATACATGGTGTCCATAAATTATCGTTACAGTTTTAGACTATAATAACTTACAAATATGCTATAAAATAATGACTGGTTTTCAACACATAACAGACTAACTCGTAAAATTTTGTTTCTACCGTCATACATGCCACTGTGTGCACCTTCATTGACACGGACAACACCCAGTCGGTATTCTGTCTCTGCTCCAGTACCTCCATGGCAACATGTCAGTACAAATGATGCTTTTACAAACCTCATAGGTGGAAGTGTAGTGGTGAGAGATCAGGTAATCTTGGTGGCCACAGAGTCAGACTGTCTCATCTAGTTCACCATCCAGAAACTTTGCCCCCAGAAATTTTTGTGCATCCAGTGCCCCATATTACTGGAAGATGATGTCAGGTTGCACATGTTTCAGTTGTGATGCAGCAAAGTCTCATAACAAGTTCAGGTAAATACTGTTAACAGTAGGCTGACTGAAACAGAATGGACCAGTGATTCAGCTGTACGTAAGTCTGCACCACACATTGAATTTAGGACTGTCTCTTTGCATTTCTAGTGCAATATGGGGACACAATGATCCTCATATATCCGGGAGAGTGATGGTTCAAATGCAGTCATCCAGAATTAGGTTTTCTATCGTTTCCCAAATCTGTTAAGACAAATGCTGAGAAGGTTTCTGTGAAATGGCACAGCTGATTTCCTTCTCCATCCTTCCCTAATCTGGGCTTGTGCTCCGTCACTAATGACCTCATTGTCGACGTTGCTATATCTGCGAGTAGCCAGATACTGGTGCACTTGAGAAAAAGAGGAGAGCAATGATGACAGCGTAAGGTGGTAAGACTGCCTGTGGATGGGACTCAAACTCATGCCGGAGTCGAGCAAAAGCCTGACAGAGTGGCAGACCCGACAGCAAGAGCAAGTCAATAGCAATGTATGCAACAAAAAAGTGCAATGAACTTTCGACACAACACTGCCAACAGGTCAGATACAAGCCACAATCCAAATCGAGACCAAAGAGGAAAACCAGTACCAAAGCGAAATCTTCGACGAGGAGTCAGTAGTGTGGCGGAGACAGTAAGAAATGCTATCAGGTGAAGAACACGGCTGACTGAGTGGTCAAGGTGTGGCAGTATTTGTGCTAGTCACGAGGGACACTATTGGCCAGTGTATTCATGTGGTGAGATGGTGGTGCACTCACTAGGCGAGTGCAGCGGTGTGGGGACACTGTCCACTTAACGTCCATTGAGGTCCATTTGCTCCATTGGGCTTTCAACTTCTACACAGCCCGATACCAGAGACCACAGATGTTACCACTAATCTCCTCCTCCTCCTCCTCCTCCTCCTCTTCCTCCAGTGTCTCTATGATCAAACAATGCAAGCTTTCACAGCTTCTGGGCATTAAGCCATGGTCTGTGGAATATTTCTGTGCCTAATGTTTCACCTCCTAATGTTCGAGACATCGTAGAGATGTAAAGACTCAGATACCAGGTTCATACTTAAACAAGTTTGACAAGCTGAACTGTTTATGCGTATTGTCGCAACTGTTGGTATATGACATCATCAGATCACTACTTAAGATCATGGTGTCACATCTGTGGATCTTACATTGGGGAAAAGTTGGCACTATTTGCTTTGTGTAGTTATAAAGCCTACAGCTTGTCTAATTTCAATTCTTCTCCTTTTCCATTAAAGTTGGTTTTGTCCTTTTGACTTCTTTTGATCAGTTCTTGATGAAATCATAGTATTGGAGTGGAGAAACAAATTTGTTGTTTCCCTTGTCGTAGTGCTTGATCCGCTACTGCTGGTTTATCTATGTTTGCCAGAAGACAGGTGCTCTTGTGTTGTGTAAGACAGGTGTTAATGCTTCTTTTAGTAGTTCCTATGTGCAAGAGATTTTATATATTGCAGCTGTGGCAAGCGGTGGGCATAGGTCCTTTACAGTGTTCAAATATTCGAGTGCCTTCCTGTTCGTTTAAACATTGTGTCAATACTGTGTCTCGTTTATTCATTGCTGACATGATCTGCAGCTGTTGTTACAGATGGGATGAAAACTTTCCCTTTAGTTGGTTCTTTTTCACTAGATGCTCTAAATATTTCAAGATTCAGTGCCCTCATTATCACCTTGCCAGAATAGCCATTTCTTCTTAACGTAGTTCTCCTCCTAGTACTATGGGTTACAGATTATTTTAGCCTAGTCCATCAGTGTTGTAATCACTCCTCTTTTGTACTTGGTATTGGGATTGTAGTTTTTGTGAAAGTCTCTGTCTGTTTGAGTGGGCTTCTGCAGACTTTGTGCTCTGAAGTTCTGTTGGGTTTTCTGAGCAATTCTACATGAAAATAAAATTTTATGTTCTTTCTCTTTTTTTATAGAGGACTTTATATTGGAATTAACATGTATCATTCAGAAAATTTAGGAATTCCGAAAGCTCATTTTCTCAGTGAGGCCATATAACAAAAATCTTTATGAACCGGGTGACACTCAGAGCTCTCTCCTGTGGCAATCACATAAAAAAGCTTTGATTTGTCTTGTCACATGTTGAAAACCAGCTGTTATTATGGAAATTTTTGTTTTTCTTAATGAATCTTTATTTATTCATCATCATCAACATCAACTTTTTCTCCTTCAAAGTAATCTCTCTCTGATTAAATACACTGTGGCTGCACTTTCTCCAATCTTGGAAGCACTTCCGGAACTCACTTCTCATTGTGGTGTTCAGTTTCTTCAGTGATCCTGTTTTTATTTCATCAGTGATGGTAAAACAGTGCCCTTTCATGGTTCACTTCAACCTCAGGAATAGAAAGAAGTTGCAGGGGCTATGTCCGGCAAATGCGGTGGCTGAGGCAATATAACAGATTTTTTTGCCGAAAGATCGTGAACAATCATTGAGGCGTGAGCAGGAGCATTATCGTGATGCAAATTTCACGATTGGTTTTGGCACAATTGTGGTAGTTTTCTTCTGATTGCTTCACACAAACAGGCGCATAACTTCCTAGTCGTATTCCTTATAGACTATATGACCATAAGGCAGGAACTCATGATGCATTGTCCCACTGTAATTGAAGAAAACAGTGAGAAGAACCTTCACATGTGGTCAAGCTTGTCATTTTTTTCGATCTTTGCCCTTTAGGCAATTTACATTGGGACAATTTGGCCTTGCTTTCAACATCATACTCATAATACCCATGTTTCACCACCTGTTATAACATTCTTTAGAAGTTCTGGATCATTGTTGACTTCAGTCAGCAATCCTGTGCAATGTCCATGCGATGTCATTTTTGGTCAAAATTCAACAGTTTCGGAACATACATTGCTGTTAAATGTTTCATGCCAAAAACATCCGAAAAGATTTTTTGGCATGAGCCAAAGAACATGCCAACATCATCACCAACCTCTCGACCCTCTTTGAAATGTTTATACCACTTGTAAACTCTTGTCTTACTCCTAATAGATTTGCCAAAAGCCACAGTCAACATTTCAAATACGGAGCTGGATTTGATTCAAGTTTTCAAGCAAAATTTAATTCAAATTGTTTGATCTATCTTTTTCAAAAGTAAAAATTTGCTGACGTCATTCAAAAGCATGTATAATCTTTTCAACTGCCAACAAGAAACTATTCAAAACAGCTGAAAATGCAGACATTCATTGACAACATGTGTACCAAATGTTAATTTTTTTTTTTTAATTAAGAAATTCCTGTTGCTTTTTGATCACACCTTGAACAGCATTGTTTTAACAGGTTTTTCCACCTCTTCCTCACAATCATATGAAAGATGTTCATGTAAAAACATTGTTTAGGTAGTTAGCAAGCAGAGAATGTGCACTGTGTGTGCTGCGATTTTAGTCTGTGCAGAAACAATGTGAGGAGCTGAGCACAGGACAGCCGGCCGCGGTGGTCTAGCAGTTCTAGGCGCTCAGTCCGGAACTGCGCGACTGCTACGGTCGCAGGTTCGAATCCTGCCTCGGGCATGGATGTGTGTGATGTCCTTAGGTTAGTTAGGTTTAAATAGTTCTAAGTTCTAGGGGACTGATGACCACAGATGTTAAGTCCCATAGTGCTCAGAGCCATTTGAACCATTTGAGCACAGGACATTGGCAAGACAGAATGCTGTCAGCAGTCTCTACCTGTTCTGAAAGTGGCATTTGCACTCTGCTGATAATGTGAACACTTGGAAACAATTGATAGAAAGCTGAAGAGGAATGTCATACTGACTTTTGCCCCCTGAGATTCAGTTCAGATACGTTGTTCTGAGTAATGAGAGATTTGCCACCAAGCATTGTAAATGTTAAGTATGAGAACAATGAAATACAGAAGAGTTCTCTAAAAAGGCAGATACGTCATTTTGTAGTGAGGTAGCATAAATGTGAGCTCTTTTACAGCCTTCAACAATCTGCAGCTAGAAATGAAGTCCCACGACACAATTAGTGTCACTGCATAAGAGGTCCACTGCATCAAGAAGACATGAGAAGGCAGTCGTAAATCTTCATTAAGGTAAAAACAACATTGAGATGACAGCGTTCGAGAAGTAAGGACTTAGTTAAGATCTGTAACTAGGGACCTTTTTATATCACTCCAATAGTTATTAAAATCTAAAGCTGTAAATATAATTTATGGACACCTTGTTTCCCATCATTTGGAACGAGCACTTCCTAATTGAGAAGATGAGGCAGGGCAGCTGTAGAATGACAGAAATGGAGTGAGAAAAGTCGAGAGCTGGTGACGCTGCCAGGTAGGCTTGAGGAGGTTAAGAGTTTGTCCACAGAGGGCGGAATGAAAACTTTTACTCCACTAAATAAGTACATGTTGTGTGAAACTTCATCATTTTAATTAATTTCATTGGCATAAAATTAACTGAAGTTAGGTAGTGGAATGAAATCAGTGTAGATGTGGTTATGACATCAGTGAAATAACGACGATAAATGTTGAACTCTATAAGCTTCCCTTATTGCATATGATTGGCTCAGTAAATATGATTTTATGCTCTAACCATCTGTCTACTGAATCTACAGCATAGTTTATAAAGTTCAGTAATGAAAGGGGAAGTACGATATTTTATTAAACTTAATTCTTCTTCTTCTTTCTCTTCTTATTTGCCCAGGACTTTCCATTGTAAGATGTTCCTGTTAAGCTTTTATGTTGAGTTTTTGAGCCCTCACAACCATAATTTAAAATGTTCCCACTAAATATCTTTATGAACGTCTTTCTTTTTCGTATATTAAGATTGCTGTTTGCTAACAAATTACTTCTGATAGCTCGTTTGGCTGTGACAGTTGTTCTTTTAATATCCGTCATACTTCTATTATCATCTGTTTTTGTACTTTTCTACTTGCATTAGTAATGCATTTCCTATTTTAACATTTACACTTACTTGTCTAATGGGGTATCGTCTCAGTTGTGCGACTGGATTCGTGATTTCCTGTCACGAAGGTCACAGTTCGTAGTAATAGACGCAAATCATCGAGTAAAAGTGAAGTGATATCAGGTGTTCCCCAGGGAAGCATCCTGGGACCTCTGCTGTTCCTGATCTATATAAATGACCTGGGTGAAAATCTGAGCAGTTTTCTTAGGTTGTTCGCAGATGATGCTGTAATTTACCATCTAGTAAGATCATCCGAAGACCAGTATCAGTTGCAAAGCGATTTAGAAAAGATTGCTGTATGGTGTGGCAGGTGGCAGTTGACACTAAATAACAAAAAGTGTGAGGTGATCCACATGAGTTCCAAAAGAAATCCATTGGAATTCGATTACTCGATAAATAGTACAATTCTCAAGGCTGTCAATTCAACTAAGTACCTGGGTGTTAAAATTACAAACAACTTCAGTTGGAAAGACCACATAGATAATGTTGTGGGGAAGGCGAACCAAAGGTTGCATTTCGTTGGCAGGACACTTAGAAGATGCAACAAGTCCACTAAAGAGACAGCTTACACTACACTTGTTCACCCTCTGTTAGAATATTGCTGCGCGGTGTGGGATCCTTACCAGGTGGGATTGACGGAGGACGTCTTAAGGGTGCAAAAAAGGGCAGCTCGTTTTGTATTATCACGTAATAGGGGAGAGAGTGTGGCAGATATGATACGCGAATTGGGATGGAAGTCATTAAAGAAAAGATGTTTTTCGTCGCAGCGAGATCTATTTACGAAATTTCAGTCGCCAACTTTCTCTTCCGAATGCGAAAATATTTTGTTAAGCCAAACCTTCATAGGTAGGAATGATCATCAAAATAAAATAAGAGAAATCAGAGCTCGAACAGAAAGGTTTAGGTGTTCGTTTTTCCTGTGCGCTCTTCGGGAGTGGAATGGTAGAGAGATAGTATGATTGTGGTTCGATGAACCCTCTGCCAAGCACTTAAATGTGAATTGCAGAGTACTCATGTAGATGTAGATGTAGATCTAGAATATATAGTTAGTCTTTTTCAGAATCTGCTTAGACTGCTGTTTCATCAGCATATGGAATACAGTGTGTTTGTGTACCATCAATATTAACCCCCCTTTGTTGCTGCTGTTCATTGTTTGTATTGGCCTTTCTTAACATAAATTAAGTAAATATGGAGAGAGAGGACAGCCATGTCAGACACATTTTCATATTCTAGCCTCTTTCTTAATCCCATTGATACCTATTTCTGTCTGCCTCCGTAGCGCAGGGGTAGCGTTACTGCCTACCATGCAAGGGGGCCTGGGTTAGATTCCTGGCAGGGGACTGGATGTTGTGCGTCCTTCACCATCATTTCCATCATCATTGACATGCAAGTCGCTGAAGTGGTGTCAACTAAAAAGATTTGCAATACGGCGGCCAAACCCCGAAGGGGTATCCCGGCCACTAAATGCCATATGATCATTCCATTTAATTTCTCTACTCTTGATTTTTGTAGAGATTGAGAATCATCTTCTCTCTCCAGTCTACTCCAGTGCTATTCTATTATGTCATCCAACCCACTCTGTTAAATGCCTTCTATAGGTGAATGAATGAGGCAGGCATATCCTGTTTGTGTCAATTCTTCTTTCTAAAATCATTCACAGTGCCATAATTGCTTCCCTGGTTCCTTTTCCTTTCTTAAATTCTGACTGTTTCTCTCTTAAATGATGGTCAGTCTTTTATTAGTTACAGTACAGGGCTTTCAGAGTTCTGTATTTTCTAAAGTAGTGCTTTTACGAATATAATTGATGCATGAATAGAACCATAAATTCACTGAGTTTGCAGTTTGACCACCAGTGAGCATTAACAAGCATGGTGCTTTGACAAAATGGTGACATAGTGAGAAAATTGTTTTTGTGTGTCGAAATATGCAAGATGTTTATCTAGTGCAACAGTGCATTGCGCATTCAGGAGGAATTATGAAAAAGAGCATTTTGCATTGATATAGACAGTTTAGACACACTGGTTGTCTCCATAAACAGAAAAGTACTGGTAAACTGTGTATGCCAGATGTGACCGTGAGAAAGTGAGGGAAAGTTTCGTATGTAGTCCAAAAAAATCAACAGTCCATGCAAGCCACCATGACATTTGCAGGTCAGGCTACAATTAAAACTGGAAGATTATGGCTGGCAACTTCAATTTTGCGTCATAATGCAGAAACCACTCAAGGACAAACATTTTGCTTCCGAGCTAATCTTCAGCGACGAAGAAACTTTCAATTTATCTAGTACGATTAATTGTCAAAATGTGAGAGTATGGGACACTGAAAATCCTTATGAAACAGTGACACATGAATGGGATTCACTGAAGGTTAATATTTTCTGTACGGTGCCACAGACATAGAATCTATGTGGTCCATTTTCCTTCTGTGAGAAGACTGGACAGGTACCTCATATCTGGATATGTTGTAGTTCTGGTTGTTTCCGCAACAGACTGATCATTCCAAAAATTTCACTTTGCGACAAGACAGGGCACCCCTCATTGGAGCGTCGATGTTCATCGCTACCTAAACAGTGAACATCCACATTGCTAGATTGGGCTCAGAGGTGAAGGTAATGTGGCTCTGTTCCTTTGATTGGCCAGGTCACATGACCTAACGCCTTGTGCTGTTTTTCTTTGGGGGACCTTGTTTATGTACCTCTAGAGCCAAGAACACTGAAGCAGCTCAGAGAAAGCATCTGTGGTGCTTTTACTAGTTGAGTTAATTTTTGCAAAAATCCACATTGATCCAGGAACAGTTATTTTGTATCTATTCCAGATAAAGATCACATTATTTTACATCAAGTTATTAACTTCGGTCTATGGTGACCATCTGCTGACCCAAGCACAAGCAATTTTTCCATCACATTGAGCCAATGTATGTAAATATGATACAGTTAAAACGCGCAACCAAACAAGCTTCGTCATTATGACTCTATAGAGTCAACATGTCTGTTAGAATAGTTTATTTGGTACTTATAATTTTACATAATAATGGCAAAGTTTGTTTGGTGTGATGTAATCAAAAAATTGTCCTCAGATCTGGAGATGGTCATTGCATACTGAAATTAATAACTAGATGTCAAATATAGTTGTCTGTAATTGGAATAAATACAAAATATTCAGGCTGACATGTGGATCACCGTCACACACCTTGCGAGGGTACAGGGTTCGAGTCCTGGCCTTGCGTGCTGTCTTAAACTGTCAGGAAGTCTCACAGGACTGCACACTCTGCTGTAAAGTGGAAGATTTGTTCTAGCTGTGTTGTATTGATTCAAGTTTAGTGCTAGCTTTTAGGTTGTTAAGCCGCCACCACAAGTTGTGCATCTGTTTTGCTGCTTATCCGATCGAAATTTCTTGTTTGGCCTCACTGGATGTCATTTGAGACCTTCACACTACAGAAAAAAATGAGATGTTTCTGGGAATTGAACATAGTGCCTCTGCATCAGTAGCTGTGATGTTAATCACTACACAGATGAACTTTTGTACCATATTTCCATTCTGGCTCACACCACAGTTTTAGTTTAATGGTTGATGTTTGTCTCGATAGAGAGTCTGTACATCATTGTTCTTAGTAGAGCACTTTCCTATTTTAAAGGCTCTCGAAAAGTGTAACGCATTAGATGGCTTACAAAAATGGCAGTAATACAGACTGATAGTAAAAAATAGATCTTGAGAAATCTAAACCATTAAAATAATCTAATTAAAGAGACAAGAAAATGCCTAGACTTTTGCAAAAGAAGTGGATTGTAGGCTTTACATGGGTTAAAGCACACACAGGGTGAAAGAAAGACAGCAGACTGCCAAAGGAGTCATCAAAGAATATATATTAAAGGTGCACCACACTAGTGATCAAATTACAAGTCTCTCCTAATTCCTATGCACTGTGTTTGTGCAATATGATAATGAGAAAGCAATTATGACTGACACCATGAATGTGTGTTGACCCTTTGTAAACAGCAATAGGAGGTCTTTTAAACAATGTTCAATGCTGGGGACATCAAGTTAATTTGATTGCAAGAATTTTAGTAAATTAAGCAGTTTAAGTAAAGGCCTGCTACCATCAATTCAGACTAACAGACGACACCCTGTGTTAGTTCACTGAGGATAACAAAACTGTGGACCATGTGTTACTGGAATGTAGCAGCATGGACAGGCAGAGAAACATGCTACTGAAAAGTGTAATAATGAAGACAGTAACTGGTCAACTGGCAAGAGTGAACTTGTACTACTCATTTTTGAAAGATTTCTATAAATTGTGTGGAAGCAATAGAATTTTCGCATGCATGAATTTCAATCACCATTTGCAAAACAAGCTCTGTGCTAATTTTCAGGCAGTAAATAAAGTAAGAGGTCACTACAGAATATTTACAATACCTGTTTTGTATCTGTAATAAAGGTTGTAATTAAGTAAACTAAACCTTGAAGTATTATCCTGCTTAATGGATCATGTTAATAATAATAAATACATATTCTGTTGCAAAATATAGAATTAAAGTCTAAAATAATCTTCAACCATGGAAAAACCTTTTTCCACCACATTGCTTACCCCAAGACTGCTAGTGCTGGAAAGTTTACAGAAAATTTTCTGTGTTCCATGTAAAATTTGATATGTACAATTTTTGGTGAAGTGAGATGTGTTTACATGGCTGGATGGTAAAAGTGTGTTCATGAAAGCTAGAGAAATGTATTTGTATCATGGTTTATCACATAAGATTAATCATTCATGAAGATCAGCTCAAACAACTTTCATTTTTCCTGGTTTGTTTGTCAGATTATTCCCAAATAGTGTCTCGACTGTTTGACTTAACAATAAGTCAATGCTGCAACATACCTCTGAAAAAAGAGGCACCCAGTTTTGAAAATCTCAGTTGCTTGAAGTGCCACAATTTCCAGTGGCCAGTGTCTAAGCCTTTATGGAATAATGATGACACCTAGATACTTAAAATAAGGTGGTGATCACTACAGTATTGGTATCATTCCTTCTTCTCCTTTCCATATGTTACAAGAACGTATGTGAAGAATTAAATTGTTTGTTCGTTAATTTAAATGCTACATGTTTTTTTAAACTCATAGTGATTTATGAATTCATGAAAAAATGTTTCAACAGAGCAGTTACAAATGGCACAGAATCTGAGAAACCAAAGGATTTTGACCAGCCTGGAACATCTGCTATGAGCAGTTCACAAGCAGCGAAGCCAAGTGGGTTTTTAGCTCACGGTAGAGTGAAGGTGGTTGGAACCACAAACCCGGAGAGCGATTTCCAGGAATTACTAAGTCAAGGAGAACCATTCTCCCAAGGTATGAAAGTTTTACATACTATACTACCTTCCTAAACAGCTGTCTCCCAAATATTATTTCTCACTGTATGTCCTGTACATGATTTGTAATTTCAAGTACATCTGTACTTTGTAAACAAACTTACACTCAACACTCTGTTCTGATTCACCCGCTATGTGATCAAAAGTATCTGGACCCCTATTAATGGACATTAACATGGTATCCACCCTTCTCCTTTACGACAGCCAGAACTCACTGGGGAACTATCAGTGAGGTGTCCAAATGTCTGCGGAGGACTAGGAACCCATTCTTCCTCAAGGGCCAAATCCAAAGAGGGTCATAAAGTTGGATGTTGGGGTCTCTAGCAAAACTGATGTAACTCGTCCCAAAAGTTTTCCATTGGGTTCAGTCAGACTCTGGACAGGCCAGTCCATTTTAGGAATGTTGTTGCACACAAACCTATGGCTCACAGATGTTGCTTTCTGACAGGGTGCTTTGTCATCCATATGCAAACAGTTGCCATCTCCAAACTATTCCTTTACTGTATGCAGTATAATGCTCCAAAATATGTTCATATCCTTCTCCATTGTAGTGTTTTCTTAATTGTAATAAGGGACCCACCCTGTAATCATAAAAAAACATCCCCAAACAATGACACCATCTACTCCGTGCTTCACTGTTGGCACTACGCTTGACAGAACGTAATGTTCTCCATGCATTTGCCAACCCAAGGTCTCCCATCAGATTGTGAGAGGGTACTGCATGATTCAGCAAGGGTACAGAGTGATTTATCTCCCCAAATGACTTGTTTCCAGTCATCCACAGCCCAGTGGCACCGCTCTTTACAGCACCTCCAGTACCGCTTAGCACTGACTACAGAAATGTGTGGCTTATGAGGAGCTACTCAACCATTTTACCCCATTCTTTTTGACTCCCTGTGCACAGTCATTAACTGGACTGCTGGTAGCACTTCAGTACTCGAGAGTGGTTCCTTCTGATTTTATATGATTTTTATAGCCACCCTCTGCAGTTCTCAATAGTCTATCCATCAATATGTGGGGTCTCCGGGACTTGGGTTGTTCCTTCACGTTTCCACTTCACATTCAACTCTGACAATATTAGAAGGGCATAAATGTCGTTGATGCATTTGTTACTCAAGTGACATATGATGACCAGTCCACGTTCGAAATCACTGAGCTCTCCTGACTGAGCCTTTAGTGTGTTACTGCTTTGCAAAAGAAGTGGATTGTAGGCTTTACATAGGTTAAAGCACACTTATTTTAATTGGTAGTCTGCCTCTCTTGACAGCTAGCAGTCAATTCTGCACTACGAGGGTAATCCCAAAAGTAAGGTTTCCCATTTTTTTATGACTACAGAACTCTATTTGTGTGGCAGTTGGTCACATTGTTATGAAGAGTGTTTCACGCGCTGTGTGTCATGCAGACGCCGCACTGATGTGCTCAGTCTTCACTTGGCAGCCGTTGAGAATGGAGCTCCCGTTGGATGTTATCGCCAAATGCAAATTGCGCACAGTTGTTCAGTTTTTGAACGCAAAGGGCACTGCACCAATTGAAATCCATCGCCAATTGACGGAAGTGGATAGATGTCCAAAATGTTCGTAAGTGGTGTAGAGAGTTTGCAGCTGGTCGGACCGAAATTCACGAGAAACAGAGGAGCGGGAGACCGTCAATTTCTGAGGAGACAGTGTTGAAGGTTGAGCAAAGCTTGCGTGAAGATTGGCGGATCATCCTGGGTGATCTCTGCATGTTGCATCCTGAGGTTTCCCGAAGCACCGCTCACAGAACTTTAATGGAAACATTGAACTACCGGAAAGTGTGTGCAAGGGGGGGTGTCACGCATGCTGACTGAGGACTACATGCGGCAACGACTTGATGCTTACCGCGCATTTCTTCACTGCCTTGCAGCCGAACAGGACAACTTTCTGGACGGAGTTGTCATGGGTGACGAAACCTGGGCAAACCACTTTACACCTTTACGGAAAGCAATTCAGCTCCAACAATGAGCTGAAAGAAGAGGTTCATAACTTTCTGAACAGCATGGTAGTGAGCTGGTATGACATGAGCATACAAAATCTGCCACAGCGTCTATAAAAATGCATCGACAGAAATGTTGATTATGTCGAAAAATAGCTAAATGTTTACGCTGTAAACTGATGTAAATCATTGTAGAAATAAACAGGTCTATGTACTTATAAAAATATAGGAGACCTTATTTTTGGGATTATCCTCATACATAGGGATGTCCAAATACTTTTGACCAGATAGTGCCATCAGTAGGAGTGTAATTCAAACTGTAGAGCTCCCACTTTGCTTGTTCAGGAAATATTTTCTAGGTTTTAAAATACAGGGTGATGCATAAGTAGGTATACAGTAAATATTATTATTATTATTAAGTATAGAAAATAGGTTGGTAATGACATGAGAATGAACAATTTATTATAGAAAATTGCAGAAATTAGATATTTGAAGTCACAATAAGTTCAACATCGTAAGTGCCCATTGTCTTATGTGCTCAAATTGCGTGTTCAGGGTTTAAACATTCCTGTTGTACACTCAAGCACTCTTGGGCACTGGAGGTCTACAGTGTTCCATGTCTTGGCATGTTCTCTTATGAATTGACACGTCATCAACAGTACATGGTTTTCTTGCAAAGACTGTATCCGTGATAACATCTCAAAAGAAAGGTCTGGTGATTCAGTTGGCATGTCCACTTATTAGGTAACTTGTTGTCAAGAAACCCAAGCAGGGTTAAGTGTAATGAGGAGCAGCTCCAGCTTGGTGAAAGTAGAACTCTTTATTACCCTGCTGTAGACTTAACTGTATAATTGCAGTATGCAACATCATGTTGAGATAGGCACTGTGGGTAACTATTGTGTGAAAGTAGGGTGGGGGGGGGGGGGGGGGGCAATTGTCCCTTGACACGAAAGGCGTGCCCAAACTACTGCAACCTCAGGTTGATTAAATTGTTTTGTCAATTATAGCATAGCAGTTTCCTGTGGTGTAGTACATACAATCATGCCTGTTAATAGCACCTGACAGCTTAAAATTTGCTTCGTCAGGCAAACACATTTTTGGAATTATGCCATCATGTTGCATTTCTTCATTCAAAAGAATCTTGCAGAGTTTTAAATGATGATTAATTTTAAATGGTGATTTGTATCATTCCGTAGTTTTTTTGTGAAGTAATATTGATTGAGACACTTGCAAACGTAAATGTTGCATTAGGTTACCCAAGGATCTACAGGAAATGTGCAACTTGACACAGGCTCTGCTTTTTTATTTCTTTGGGCTTCATATAAATCCCTAGTACGTAACAACCATTTCATTTTCAAAGGTGATAACACTTTCTGGTTGACCACTCTGTGGTGCATTACAGATATATGAAGTTCGATCAAATTTTTCGCTCTACTTGTAAATTAGAAGCCTTTTGTTTGAGGTGTATTCTATTGTGTCCATTCCCGTTTAAGCTGTTCAGCGTTCTCTATCTTCCAGTATTATTTAATTGTCCGCATATGTTGATTGGTGCTTATATTACAAGCTGTGATTATCAGAATATCTGGAAGAAGGTAGGGAAATTGTCTTAGAAGAGATAAAAATATAGTTACAGATGAATGGAAAAACTGGTAGAAGCCGACCTTGGGGAAGATCAGTTTGGATTCCGTAGAAATATAGGAACACGTGAGGCAATACTGACCCTACGACTTATTTTAGAAGCTAGATTAAGAAAAGGCAAACCTACGTTTGTAGCATTTGTAGACTTAGAGAAAGCTTTTGACAATGTTGACTGGAATACTCTCTTTCAAATTCTGAAGGTGGCGGGGGTAAAATACAGGGAGCGAAAGGCTATTTACAATTTCTACAGAAACCAGATGGCAGTTAAATAAGAGTCGAGGGACATGAAAGGGAAGCAGTGGTTGGGAAGGGAGTGAGACAGCGTTGTAGCCTCTCCCCGATGTTAATCAATCTGTATATTGAGCAAGCAGTGAAGGAAACAAAAGAAAAATTCGGAGTAGGTATTAGAATCCATGGAGAAGAAATAAAAAATTTGAGGTTCACCGATGACTGTAATTCTGTCAGAGACAGCAAAGGACTTGGAAGAGCAGTTGAACGAAATGGACAGTGTCTTGAAAGGAGGATATAAGATGAACATCAACAAAAGCAAAACAAGGATAATGGAATGTACTCGAATTAAGTTGGGTGATGCTGAGGGAATTAGATTAGGAAATGAGACACTTAAAGTAGTAAAGGAGTTTTGCTGCCTGGGGAGCAAAATAACTGATGATGGTTGAAGTAGGGAGGATATAAAATGTAGACTGGCAATGGCAAGGAAAGCGTTTCTGAAGAAGCAAAATTTGTTTACATCGAGTATAGATTTAAGTGTCAGGAAGTCGTTTCTGAAAGTATATGTATGGAGTGTAGCCATGTATGGAAGTGAAACATGGACGATAACTAGTTTGGACAAGAAAAGAATAGAAGCGTACGAAATGTGGTGCTACAGAAGAATGGTGAAGATTAGATGGGTAGATCACATAACTAATGAGGAGGTATTGAATAGAATTGGGGAGAAGAGGAGTTTGTGGCACAACTTGACCAGAAGAAGGGATCGGTTGGTAGGACATGTTCTGAGGCATCAAGGGATCACAAATTTAGTATTGGAGGGCAGCGTGGAAGGTAAAAATCGTAGAGGGAGACTAAGAGATGAATACACTAAGCAGATTCAGAAGGATGTGGACTGCAGTACGTACTGAGAGATGAAGAAGCTTGCACAGTATAGAGTAGCGTGGAGAGCTGCATCAGACCAGTCTCAGGACTGAAGACCACAACAGCAACAGATTGCTTGTCACCGTACAATGTAGATGTTGAGTCACAGAGAAGCACAACAAAGAAATATATACTAAACATGTGAGCTTTTGACCAAAAGCACCTCTTGTGAAGTAGACAATACACAAACTCATTCATTCAAGCCCAACTCATACACACACGACCTTTGTTTCCAGCCACTGAGGCCAGACTGTGAGCAACTGTGTGTGACAGGAGAAGCAGTCTGGGTGGTGGGTGGGGAGGAGGAGGGAAGCCAGGGGAGGGTGGTAGAGGATAAATTGCTGCTTGTGGGAGTGTACAGGGATGAGGTGGGTACAGGGTAGGGCAGCTGGGTGTAGTTGGGAGGTTAGACGAGTGGAGGGGCAGGGGTGGAAAACTAGAGAAATAGAGGAGGAGAACTGTCTCCTTCCCTGCTCCCACTGTGACATTACACAGCTTCCTATTCCACCAGTGTGGCCAGTCTTTTCGCCCCACCGCTACTTCTCTCCTTTTCACTCCCACCACCCCAAACCTGTATCTCCACCCGTCTAACCTCCCAACTGCACCCACTGCCCTACTCTGTCCCCGCCGCTTCCCTGCAAGCTCCTACAAGCAGCATCTTACCCTCCCCCACACCTACGCTGCTATCCATCTCTGTCCTTGCCCCACCCCAGCACCCTCCTGACCCTACCACCGAGATTGGTGCTCCCATCGTGCGCAGTTGCTCGCAGTCTGGCTTCGGTGGCCAGAGACAGTGGTTGTGTGTGTATGAGCTGTGCCTGAGTCAAAGTGTGGGTGTGTGTTATGTACTTTTCAGGAAGTCCTTTTGGTCAAAAGCTCACATTTAGCAGTATTTTTGTTGTGCCTGTCTCCTCCTTAAAATTTCCATTACATGGTGAGTAGCGGTGTATTCTTTTCATAATATTCAAACAATGGAAGCTCCAGTTTGGAATATCAAGAATGTAAGGAAAAGATAGATTGCTACTTATCATTTGGATGACACACAAAGTTGCAGTCAGTCACAATTAACACACTTATAAAAAGCTTTCGGCCACAGACTTCATCAGAAAAAGAAAGAGAACACACACGCACATTCATTCACACAAGCAAGCACACCTCACACACACATGACTGTCATCTCTAGCACAGATCAAAAACTGGATTCCCAGTTTTAGGATGTCGGGACCACTTTGTCTAGTTCAGCTTTCAGTTCTTCATTTCCCAGTAACCTGATGATCTGTGGCTTCATTGTCTGCTGGTACAGATTTTGACAAAACTTCATTGAAAATTTTCTCAAAGTGTAATAACCCCAGACACGGTGGTGGTCCATACTCAACAATACTGTTTGCTACATGTATTGTTAACTGGGGACTACAGTAGTGACATCCTATTCAGAGAAACTCTTTCTTATTTTTCTGTGATCTTGTTACTAGCTGGTTCTTATTAGTCATGTCAGGTTTGTTTCATTCTCAAACGCAATATCTTTTATTTTTTCGATAGTTTAAAAATTAGTCATGTTAGCAACAGAAATGGTTAATACTGCTTTATTGCATATGAATTTCAGCATTCAACAGTATGAAGAGTGCAATAGAGAAGCTTGTGGAACGTTCATTCTCACCCCAGCAGTATCGGAAGGCCCTCTCTGCTGTCAAAACTCTCAGGAGTAAATCTGTGGAAATAGAACCACTCTTATATAATGAGTGGATCACTCAGCATAAGAAAATGCTCAAAATGTTGATGAAGGAAGAATTCTGGAACATGATTGTTGCAGGTAAGTCAGAAAACCATATGTTTAACACCAAATCGTTGTAAGGACAGGAACTGGAAAATAATACAAGGATAGTTCAGTAGCAGCCATGTTAAGAGTGGCAACACCATTTTCCTCAAAAACAAACTACACTGTGCAACAAATTTCCATTGGAAATTTGTAAATTACGTATATTTAGGATTTCTATGTTTGTTGGGATGTAATATGATGTGAAATAGACGCTGAAAGACAGCCTTAGCACCAGCTTCAGTGACATGTGCCCTGTTTTATACCATTGATATACATATTTATTCAGTTTAATTTTACTCATTGCTGTGTGTTGCTTCTGTGACTCTTTTAATTTCATAAAATAACAGACAAATCGCCTACAGTCACAGATCGTGATTTTATTTCAATGTACATAGCATTTCGAGCTCAGGGGGCTCATTTTCAGGTGCCTGACCGCTCTACACCATTCTTCAAATTTAGGTTAATACTGATCTTGTTAAGATTATTTAGGTATATTACAAACTGGCTCTTGTGAATTCCAGCTATACAGAACTAAGACAACATTGACAAATCACTTTCTGTTTTCAGTAGTGGGTACATAATTTTGAAATACAGTATGAGTGGACATATTTATGTGCATACACTGCCAGAAAGGAAAAGTAGTAGACCTGGAAGGACGGTGTTGATTTTAATCCAGTTACGGCATGTGCCACCTGCGGTATAGTAGGTGTACTGATAACAGTTTCAACATTGTCTGCCCACAGACGGTGTAGTGACATTGTTACCACAGTGTTATCTGTGTCTACCCTTTAATAGAGTACGCTCATAGCAGAATGCTCAGCAGGGTGCAAACATTTGAAGCAAGCAGGTAACAATGCCGTGGAGGTGCACTCGTGCTCCCTACAGCCAATTGAACGAGTTTGAAGGGGTCAAACTGTGGCCATCTCAGTGGGGGGATGGTCCTTTCAGAGAATTTCGATGTGCTGTCAGTTGTACCATGTTGCTGGTCTCAGTGGTCATGTGAAGATTCTAACACACATAGACAAGGTTCTGGATGTCTGTGCAGCACAAACATCTGCCAGGATCATCGTATTGTAAGGGCAGTAGTGGCAGATCTTACAGCTACCACAGCATGGATAAAGAGGGCTTGTGAGCCAAGACATGTCAACAGGAACTGTTGCAAACCAGTTACTAGCAGGGGGACTATGGGCACACACACCTCTTGTCCGTCCTCCACTCGTGCCTCAATGTCGACATCCATAGCTCGATTGGTGCTATCTGAGGTTCACTTGGAAGGTGGAACGGCTTGCCGTGGTCTCCAGTGATGATGCAGGTGATAGTTGTTTATGCGTATGACATAGACCTGATGTGGACTCGCATGTGGTGTGCATTTGTCCATGACACACTGTACCCAGCCCAAGTCTGGGGGTCGGGGATGCAATAAGCTACAATTCTCGTTCATCTTCGGTGTTTCTGGAGGGGACACTAACCAGCACTTATTACATGCAGAAAGTTGTTAGACCCATTCTTTTGCTATTCTTGCAACAGGAAGGTGCAGTGTTGTTCCAACAGGATAATGCTCACCCACACACCACTCGTGAACTCTAGGAGTGTTTATGATAAGTGTGTCACTTAGCTGTTGTCCAAGGTTGTTGTTTCTGGAGAAAGGTATTTTTGTATTGGTGTCTCTTTACAAGTTAGCAATTTTTTGTGATGTTGTGCCTATTTAGGGAATGCTTGTAAAGATTTCTGTTTTGTCAGTTGTTTTTCCTGTAGTGCTTCTATTACTGATGTTGGCCTGTATTTTGTTGGAAAGTTTGTTAACTGATTTTACTGAATACGGATTATTTATTGCTGTTGTGTTGATGGTATCTATTTCTTGTGTTAGTGCTGTGAATTTTAAGAATAATGTGTGTGCCCTGTTCATCATGGATCTAAATCCAGCAGACATGTATATTTGGATGGTGTGATGACTCATGTATTGCGATATCAGCATAGGATGGTTTCCTGTAAGTGTAAAAACTATGTTCTTGTTATTCGTCAACGATTGTGAAGTCTATGAAGTTTATGGATTAGTTTCTTTTGTGTTCTGTTGTGAACTTTGTTTTATTATGAAGTGAACTGAATAATGCAAGAAGTTCATAAGTTCATCTTTTGTGCCATCAGTTAGGAGTATAGTGTAATCCACATATCTCCTGTAATAAACAATTTTTTCAGCAAGTTTATTTTTCCCCTCAAAAAAATTATTTTCTAAGTCGTCGTTGAATATGTCAACAAGGGAGTTTGACATTTTGTTACCCATAACTAAGCCTTCTTTATGTTGGTAGCTTTTATCATTAAATGAGAAGTATTTGTGGAACAGTACAAGTTCAGATAGATTGATCAACTCTGAAATCCCAGTATGTTTAGTTTTTTTGTGTTTGATAAGGTTTTATTCTAATAATTTCAGTTGTCTGTTTCGTAGGTACTTTCGTGAGTAGGTTAACAGTGTCGAAGAAGGCAAATCTAGCTTCTCTCGGAATTTTTTTATCTCTGTTGAGGGCTGTTAACACTTCAGTATTTTTGAATTGAAAATGTGGTTTCAAAACTATAAAATTCCTTGAGGGTATGATTTAGTAGTTGGGAAAGTTTGTACAGGCTTCTGGTATATTCTTGGAGTTAACTATCTGTTAAACTGCAGAGTTAGGGTTGTAGATTTTTTGTTGTGTCCAGAATTTGAGGTCGGTGGGGTACGTTAATCTTCAACTTTTTATTTGTTTGTTTATAGGAGGAAGTTGAATGCTAAGAAGACCATAGGCTACTGTAGAAAGTTGTATCTTTTTGAGTACTATTAACATTTTTCAATGTGGTATATGAGGTACTGAGAGCACAAGTAGACTAACCCTGGGGAAGTCAGTATGGAGGAAACAGGCCTAATAATAATGACTCACAAAGAATGTTTTTCTGTGATGCATTGCAGCCTTTTAACATACATATGATGTAACTGGGGTTTTATTGAACAATATTCTGACATAGATACATTACAAATGTTAATTATATAGTAGAATATTAGCAGTTTTGTTGTGGCTTAGTCCACTTTTGCTCTGAGTAGTTGAACATTCTCAATGATAGGTCCGTTAGTACGCTGATTATTCATGCTGTTCATTGCACAAAGTCCATCATAGATTGCATGTGACAATAGTATACATTATTATTATGCACTGTACGGATTACATGTAATATTTTACATTGGTTTCTATAATTTTAAGCACTATGTTGCATTTCAAAATCATCCACAGGGAATGTTTTTACAGCAATTGAAGACACTTTTAAATTTTTGTAGAAATCATGATGAAATGGGGGTACATACGGAAGCAAACTGAACAGATCCTTCTTTTTTGCCTCTGTAATTATGTGTCCATTAGAATAAAGCAGTTTGAGAGTGCTGATGCATGTGGATGTTCGTTTGGCAACATCAATTTCCTGAAATGGATCTTGGCTTTGGTTCGAGTATTTATACCATATTTTGAATCTGTTGGATGCTGCAGCCACTGTATGTTCAACCATTGTACTTTACTATCGCCAGAAGACATTTTTCGATTCTTGATATTTCTTTCAGGTTGTTTTGTTGAAAAGAAACATTCCGCATTCATATTGATTTTCTTTTTTTTGGCTCTCACTACCACATCATTCCAGTGTTCAGGAAGGTAAATATTAGGAAAATACATTTTTCACTTTTGAACCGAGCCAAAATCTTGATCACAGGGCAGGTATGATTGTCCGCTAACTAAAAATTTATGGTCTATTTCCTTCACAGAAAACTCTGAGCTGCTTAAAATGTATTGTCACAGTACAACAACTTTTACGTTTCTATTCTGGCCTCCACACTGATCAGAGTACATATTTAGTGTGGTATAGTCAATGCCCACACCGCGGCACCTGCAGCTGCGTGACCACGGTCTTTACGTCATACAGCCAACGGCCGGCACGCCCCTCTTATGCGCAGCTCTGCACAGCTGTATAGCACAGGCGCAGGCCTCACACACTGAGTGTCTCCGCACTGTCATGGCAACCTCGGCCGGCGTCCTCCCGAGACATAGTCACGTGAGGCCGCGCCGCCAATCGTAACAGGACACGACAAGCGGACTCGGTTACGGCGGGCATATTCCTCCGCCACTCGCCCTATATAGCCGCCACGCCTGGCAGTCTCGTGTCGGGCTGCCTTCTTGTTACGTCGACGTCGCACCCAGGAACGACGCTACATTGTGCTACGAATGTTTAGCATACCGGACTTGGACTCTGCAGCCCAGTCACTGCTCTTGATCAAGCACCAAGTTGTGTTAGTATTGTGGAACTGTTGGCAATAAACAGAATTTGTAACTCACGCCATTCGTTATTTGTTGTTTCTCCAATTACGGATACAACATTTAGTTTTTCAGTCCTGACAAAATTGCGTATGAAATACAGCAAACAAAAACCAATTTCTTGTGCCCCTCTTGATGCAATGGATTCATTCCACAGAAACATGTACGCATCATCACTGTGCATATTGTGGATGCCAAAGCAATGTGTTCACAACTGACATTTGTAATAGCAGCTCCAGTTGAGATGACTGGTGTAGGCAAAGTTTTCATCAAATCAAATGTTATCATTGTAACGTTACTATCTTATCTGTGAAGCAAAGTATCTCTCTCTGTAAATCTGCCCGTGCATATTCTTCTTTTTGCTGATGGAATTCACATTCTGCAATTAAATTCGTTCTCTCCTTATCATTATTGGCAGCTGTCATTTTTACCTGCAAAGCATTGCATGTTTGACAAGAGTCGGACACTGGTGGATGAAATGACAAATTTCAGTTTTCGTAAAAAATTTTGCAAAAAATAAAATGAGAAATGGGTATTTGCTCCTCTGCACAGTACAGTGAATATATGATTGTTAAATTTAAATCTGGTCCCAAATACTTTCTAGTGTTATTGTTATGGTACGCATAATGACTTTCATAAGTCGGAAATTTTCCTATGAAACATTTTACTACATCAACTTTGTGGGGAGATGTTTTATTACCGGGTTCACCTTTACCTCTACCATCACGCAGAGGGGTTGCTTTCCCCCCTATCGATTCTTCCAGCAGATGCAGCTAAAGTACTCTGAAAGAATCTTTTGCACTCTGTAGTTTTAGACCCATTTGAATTGAGCAAGTAATAAAATTTTGTCTTCTCCCTGCATGAATGTTGCTGACCTACTTAAAGACCGTGCTTTATCAACAACTTTAATCATGGTAAACAGGAAAGCCGACTGCAGATCATAGCTGCCTAAATTATAAAATTCATTGAACACTTGTTCCTGCCGTTCTTCGTTGATGTTTTTGTGGCACTCGTACGGGCACGAACACGCGCTGATTGTCCGCAATTCCTTTTGAGGTACAAGGTTACCCTTATGGTTGGCACACTCTTGACCTAAAGTTTTCCGTTCCTTCCTAACATTACGAAGCAATTTATCTTTGTTTCTAAGGTGCTTATTTCCTCGGCTCTATATCATGGCATCGTAGTTTGTCTCTGGCACATCCTCTGGAAAAGTTGTTGCTGCAGCCATGCTCGCTCTCGCTTCTCCTGGTGCTTCTCCATCAGTCGCAAGCATCTCTGTAATAAAAATGTACATCCCTCAACGTAATATTAACTTCATGACAGTAATGGTCAAAGGAGGCATTGGTATGCACAGGCGAAGCAATTGCACAACACGACTCGGCGGGCGGTAAAACGTTGTTGTACCCATAACATTAAAAGTGATCGTTACTCAATTTCACAATGTAGCAATAAATAAAGTATTGTTTGTATTTAAATGTGTTTTCATATGAAAAAAACTTGCATTTTTGTGAACAAAGCCACCGTTTGATATACCTCTCGACGTCTTTGAATGTGAACACGTCAGTGTACATTCGACAATGTTATCTGCAAACAAAAGGAAGGAACACAACAACTAACCTTGCAGTTGCTCCTCTATGCTTTTCGCAGGGGCTTCCAGGCTGAACAACTGACGTACATTTCCACATGGTCACTGGTTCAGTACATTGTTCCACGCTTAATGCACAAGTCCTTCGTTCCCCGTCGTCATGTGCAGTGACGGTGGACGGACAGCACAGAGCAAAAAAGGACTATGACGCAAGTCCACTCTTGCTCTCGATGGTATCTATCGGCAGTTGAGTGCAGCAGCAATGTGTACATTGCTAACTGAGACAAACCTTCAGATAAACAAACAGATCAAAAGGCACTGCATAATAATTGTATACTGTTATCACATCATGTCAGTACCTCAAATCCACAAAAAGTTGGGTTAGTCCGCTTGTGCTCTCAATGCCTCATAATGCGAGTAGGATGCAGACAACACTGGTGCAGTGGTCGATGACTCTTAGTGTTTATATTTTATACATTATTCTGTGGCAGTGCAAATATGATGTTATTAAAAACGTGGTTTATGATATTGAGTTGTTACACCACTTGGCATGGCTGTAGAGTTTTTGTGTAGATTCAGCAACAAAACAAGACAGAAAGCCTGAGAACCATGTTTTGAACTGTTATGATAACCTCATAAATGAAGTCTGATTTAAGGCATAGTTCTATGAGAGTTTGGGTTGCAAAAGTTACTCATCCCAACAAACCTTAGAGCAATCTCAGATCCACTGGAACTTGGCTGCAGAATGTCAGGCAGCCTTAAGAGTTACAGAGACAGAAGGACAGTCACAAGTATGCTGCATTTTGGAAGCTGAGTGTCGCCCGTCTCTTACAGGTTCTGGGGTGCTTGAAAACTCATGATGATGGCATCATTTAAAGGTTGTACAGCAAGCAGAGAGACATACCTGTACATGTGGAACATGGGGGGGAGGGGGCTTTTGGTGAGGCTGCATTTGATTATGATCTATTAGTTGATTATGTTAATCATAAAGTCGTCATTTTAAGGGTTTGAGTGGAAAACTGTAGGCACTATAAAGCATTGAAATGGAAGGGAGAAATGGTTGGTATCTGTTGTTGGTCTTGGAGCAAAGTCTCACTTCCAATACTTGGTGAGTGAGAGGAACTCGTAAAAACTCTACTGCTTTACGAATACAGTGAATCGAGGTGTCTTTTAAATATAATTAAAAAGTATAATTCGTGCTTTCAGATTCATCATACAGCAAAATAATACAAACACTTTCATTATATAACCACAGACTGACACAGCATACATAATTTATACTTATGTCTCTACAGCACTGTATTGACAGATGCTTAGAAATTGCTGTCTTATTTACTCACCATCGCTCATCACAACGAAACTACTGAACTGGAAGAAACTCGACACTAGAACAGAAGGAGCAACATTCACAAAGAATGAAATCAGTGTGGGCCAAAGGAAACTACAGATGAAAACAAAGAAGCAGAAACAATGTTGGTCTATCATATCCTCCAGAAAAATGATTCAACATTTACTTGGATTGCCTGTGTTTTAAGATATACTGTACTATGCTGTTGCAAATACATTTCTTCTCCTTCACACAGCTATAGATTTGTAGCAGTGTCTGTTCCTTCAGATATGCATGCATGTCTGAAGAAAATTGCGTAGTACTCGTAAAACACAGACACTGCGAAATAGTTTTGTATACCTAGATAGTCCACGACAATAATGAATAAATCTCTCCCTGTGCAGGAATCACTGCAACTGTGCAAATGCGGGATGCGGACAAACGGTGACATATAGAGGTTTGAGCCAGTGTGGGAGGCACGCTTGGATGGCCAAAGTGGTTAAGGCGACTGCTTGTGTAAAGCAGGAAATCCGGGTTTGAGAACCAGTCCAGCACAAATTTTCACATGTCACTAATAAAGTGTGCACCTGAAGTATAATAGTATTTGAAATTCCAAATATATTTCTTGTGATTCAACATTTGTTGATCAAGTGCCAGTTTGATAATAAATATTGAAGTCAAATAAACGTAAAGAAAAAGTGTTGCCACTAGCAAGAATCAAATCAGACCTGGCTTCACGATTAGAAAATACAATGCTTCGTCATACAGACAGTGTTGTTAAAAGAGCTGAAATGTTTTATGCAATAAGACTTAACAGTACTCCAAAATCTTCAAAGTCAAAATTTTCTGGTCCTTTTTGACAGGTGTGTCAAACTCCTTTAGGAAACTGATGTGCAGGCATTTATCATCAAATTCTATGAGCACGAAGTACGCCAGTTGTCAGTGATAACTCCTCAGCAGAATATACTGAAGTGTCTGCCATGTAGCCGGCTGGAGTGACCGAGCGGTTCTAGGCGCCTCGGGCATGGATGTGTGTGATGTCCTTAGGTTAGTTAGGTTTAATTAGTTCTAAGTTCTAGGGGACTGATGACCTCAGATGTTAAGTCCCATAGTGCTCAGAGCCATTTGAACCATTTTTTGTCTGCCATGTACATAGTAATCTATCTGTTGATGTCAGATTTGTTTTAATGTCGACTGACAGATGGCAGCACTCATAAGTAACACTGACTTGTGTGAGTGACAACATCTGTCTTCAAATGTAGCTACTTATTGTACCAGTGTCATAGAGTGGAACACCCACATGTGTGATCAGTTTCTTCATCTTTCCCTCTACTCCTCCTCAAGCAAGATGGTCGCTCTAAGCCTGGTTTTTATGAGGGGCACATCGCTCTGCCCCCCCCCCCCCCCACCCACCACCACCACCACCACCACCACCACCACCACCACCACCACCACCCACCTCCCAGCCTTCAACCAATTCCTCTTCCTGACCCTGAACCTACAGTTCCGGAAGCTAGAAGTGCTGTGATCTATTTTTATCCATTCCTGCCTGCAGTACAGGCAATTGTACCTCCAAGAGGTAAAGTTTCTGTGGCTCTATGAATTCAGTAATTCTCTGAACTGAATTTTCCATGTTATATAATTAAATTAAATTTATGTTGAGATGCAGCAGTGTTCCCAGTAACTACAGACTTAATGTTTTCCACAGCAAAACTTGGTCTCATATCATCCTCCGAGTCCGTGAGAAGTTCTGTGAGTGAAAAAGAAGCGAATGACTTTTTCAGTGCAGATGTTAGAGAGTCCATAAAGAGTGAAGATGATGGCTTTGAAGATGAAGATGATTTAGTAAGTACTACCAGTACTATAGAATTTTCGAAATGTTCAAGCCTACAGCAGTGTTTATGTTTGCATAATATTCATGTAGTTCTGCATCAGTGGACCTCCACAAAACTGCTTCGAATGAATGAAGTGGAGCAGGGCTGGGGCTCCAGCTCATCTACGGGAAGACAGTAGTCAAACCTCTGGCCGTCCAGATTTGGGTTTCATGTAATTCCTGTAAATCTTTTCAGTGTAAAGCTGGGATGGATCCCCTGAAAGAACATGGCTAATTCCTTCTTCCTCAGCCCCTTTCCACCAATCCAAGCAGTTGTCCAGCTCTAATTACCTCCTTTACATGGAAACATGAAACTCTAATTTGACTATTAAGTGTAGGTCAGACAGAACTCATACAGTTTTATTTATTGGCTGTACCATTTCGACTTTTCAGTTATTATCAGTAGCCCTATAGAACTAGAAACAGTGTACAATAACATCTTGTCAGCATAACATTAACAAATTAAAAAACTTTTAACTAAACACCATACATTATAGTGTCATTTTTATTTATGTAATGTAGTTAGCTGTTTGTTTAATTTGTTAACTTAATGTAATTTAATTGGGCTGTTAATAAAAAAAATTGAAATGTCAAAACCAGTGTAGACAATGTATAAATTTGTGTAAGCACTTCCTGTCCTAGACTTAATAGTCAGAGTTACTGAGCTCACAAAATGTGTGACAAATATGAACAGATTAAATCCTAATCTTCCTCCCTTGAACACTGATTTATCGATACACTCCAAGACAAACAAATTATGCACCATGGAGGAATTATTCAAATGGGATGGAAATCAGTAGATGTGATGTACATGTACAGACAAAACAAATTATTACAGTTTCAGAAAAATTGGATGATTTATTCAAGAGAAAGAGTGTCACAAAGTTACCAAGTCAACAATGAGCAGTTATTCAGCATGACATTATTTGATAGAATTCTTAGATGTCCTTCTGACTGATATCGTACCAAAGTCTGTCCAATTGGCTTGTTAGATCATCAAAATCCCGAGCTGGTTGAAGGACCCTATCCGTAAGGCTCAAAGTGTTCTCAGTCAGGGAGAGATAAGGCAAAGTTGCTGGTCAAGGTAGCGTTTGGTAAACACAAAGACAAGCAGTAGAAACTCTCACCGTGAGCAGACATGCATTTTTTTTGTTGAAATGTAAGCCCACAATGGCTTGCCATGAAGGGCAACAAACAGGGCGTAGAAAATCGTCAACGTATGTCTATACTGTAAGAGTGCTGTAGATGACAACCAAAGGGGTCCTGCTATGAAAAGAGATAGCACCCCAGATTATCACTCCCAGTTCTCAGGCCATATGGAGGCTGACAGTCTGGTTGGTATCCCACTGTTTTCAGGTGCGTTTCCAAACACGTCTTCACTGCTCATTGGGGCTCAATTTAAAGCAAAGTCATATCTGAAGATTTTTTTAATTATTAAAAATGAAATTCCTCCAGCTGTACTTAAGATTTTTTATTTACTTCGCTACTAGTTTCGGCATTGCGTCAATGTCATCTTCAGGCCCGTACACTTTGCTGAAATCAGCCACACATAACTGATTGCAGCAAAGTGCACGGGCCTGAAAATGGCATTGACGCAATGCCGAAACTAGTAGCGAAGTAAATAAAAAATGTTAAGTACAGCTGCAGGAATTTCATTTTTAATAAAAACTATACCAGCTGTGTCCCACCTTCATCCAGTTTAAATATGGAGGTATTAATCTCTGAAGATAGTCCTTCCCTCCATGAACCATAGACCTTGCCGTTGGTGGGTAGGCTTGCGTGCCTCAGCGATACAGATAGCCGTACCGTAGGTGCAACCACAACGGAGGGGTATCTGTTGAGATGCCAGACAAACGTATGGTTCCTGAAGAGGGGCAGCAGCCTTTTCAGTAGTTGCAGGGGCAACAGTCTGGATGATTGACTGATCTGGCCTTGTAACACTAACCAAAACGGCCTTGCTGTGCTGGTACTGCGAACAGCTGAAAGCAAGGGGAAACTATGGCCGTAATTTTTCCCGAGGGCATGCAGCTTTACTGTATGGATAAATGATGATGGTGTCCTCTTGGGTAAAATATTCCGGAGGTAAAATAGTCCCCCATTCGGATCTCCAGGCGGGGACTACTCAAGAGGGCATCATTATCAGGAGAAAGAAAACTGGCATCCTACGGATCGGAGCGTGGAATGTCAGATCCCTTAATGGGGCAGGTAGATTAGAAAATTTAAAAAGGGAAATGGATTGGTTAAAGTTAGATATAGTGGGAATTGGCGAAGTTCGGTAGCAGGAGGAACAGGACTTTTGGTCAGGTAAATACAGGGTTATAAATACAAAATCAAATAGGGGTAATGCAGGAGTAGGTTTAATAATGAATAAAAAAATAGGAGTTCGGGTAAGCTACTACAAACAACATAGTGAACGCATTATTGTGGCCAAGATAGACACGAATCCCACGCTTACCACAGTAGTACAAGTCTATATGCCAACTAGCTCTGCAGATGACGAAGAAATTGAAGAAATGTATGATGAGATAAAAGAAATTATTCAGATTGTGAAGGGAGACGAAAATTTAATAGTCATGGGTGACTGGAGTTCGATAGTAGGAAAAGGGAGAGAAGGAAACGTAGTAGGTGAATATGGATTGCGGGGAAGAAATGAAAGAGGAAGCCAGCTTGTAGAATTTTGCACAGAGCATAACTTAATCATAGCTAACACTTGGTTCAAGAATCATAAAAGAAGGTTGTATACATGGAAGAAGCCTGGAGATACTGACAGGTTTCAGATAGATCATATAATGGTAAGACAGAGATTTAGGATCCAGGTTTTAAATTGTAAGACATTTCCAGGGGCAGGTGTGGACTCTGACCACAACCTATTGGTTATGACCTGTAGATTAAAACTGAAGAAACTGCAAAAAGGTGGGCATTTAAGGAGATGGGACCTGGATAAACTGACTAAACCAGAGGTTGTACAGGGTTTCAGGGAGAGCATAAGGGAACAATTAACAGGAATGGGGGAAGGAAATACAGTAGAAGAAGAATGGGTAGCTTTCAGGGATGAAATAGTGAAGGCAGCAGAGGATCAAATAGGTAAAACGATGAGGGCTAGTAGAAACCCTTGGGTAACAGAAGAAATATTGAATTTAATTGATGAAAGGAGAAAATACAAAAATGCAGTAAATGAAGCAGGCAAAAAGGAATATAAACATCTCAAAAATGAGATTGACAGGAAGTGCAAAATGGCTAAGCAGGCATGGCTAGAGGACAAATGTAAAGATGTAGAGTCTTATCTCACTGGGGGTAAGATTGATACTGCCTACAGGAAAATTAAAGAGACCTTTGGAGAAAAGAGAACCACTTGTATGAATACCAAGAGCTCAGATGGAAACCCAGTTCTAAGCAAAGAAGGGAAAGCAGAAAGGTGGAAGTAGTATATAGAGGGACTATACAAGGGCGATGTACTTGAGGACAATATTATGGAAATGGAAGAGGATGTAGATGAAGATGAAATGGGAGATACGATACTGCGTGAAGAGTTAGACAGAGCACTGAAAGACCTGAGTCGAAACAAGGCCCCGGAAGTAGACAGCATTCCATTAGAACTACTGACGGCCTTGGGAGAGCCAGTCCTGACAAAACTCTACCATCTGGTGAGCAAGATGTATGTGACAGGTGAAATACCCTCAGACTTCAAGAAGAATATAATAATTCCAATCCCAAAGAAAGCGGGTGTTGACAGATGTGAAAATTACCGAACTATCAGTTTAATAAGTCACAGCTGCAAAATACTAACGCAAATTCTTTACAGGCAAATGGAAAAACTGGTAGAAGCCGACCTCGGGGAAGATCAGTTTGGATTCCGTAGAAATATGGGAACATATGAGGCAATACTGACCCTACGACTTATCTTAGAAGCTAGACTAACCTACATTTCTAGCATTTGTAGACTTAGAGAAAGCTTTTGACAATGTTGACTGGAATACTCTCTTTCAAATTCTAAAGCTGACAGGGGTAAAATACAGGGAGCAAAAGGCTGTTTACAATTTGTACAGAAACCAGATGGCAGTTATAAGAGTCGAGGGGCATGAAAGGGAAGCAGTGGTTGGGAAGGGAGTGAGACAGGGTTGTAGCCTCTCCCTGATGCTTTCAACTATTCAATCTGTATATTGAGCAATCAGTAAAGGAAACAAAAGAAAAGTTTGGAGTAGGTATTAAAATTCATGGAGAAGAAATAAAAACTTTGAGGTTCGCCGATGACATTGTAATTCTGTCAGACAGCAAAAGACTTGGAAGAGCAGTTGAACGGAATGGACAGTGTCTTGAATGGAGGATATAAGATGGACATCAACAAAAGCAAAATGAGGATAATGGAATGTAGTCGAATTAAGTCGGGTGATGCTGAGGGAATTAGATTAGGAAATGAGACACTTAAAGTAGTAAAGGAGTTTTGCTATTTGGGGAGCAAAATAACTGATGATGGTCGAAGTAGAGAGGATATAAAATGTAGACTGGCTATGGCAAGGAAAGCATTTCTGAAGAGGAAAAATTTGTTAACATCGAGTATAGATTTAAGTGTCAGGAAGTCATTTCTGAAAGTATTTGTATGGAGTGTAGCCATGTATGGAAGTGAAACATGGACGATAAACAGTTTGGACAAGAAGAGAATAGAAGCTTTTGAAATGTGGTGCTACAGAAGAATGCTGAAGATTAGATGGGTAGATCACATAACTAATGAGGAGATATTGAATAGGATTGGGGAGAAGAGGAGTTTGTGGCACAACTTGGCTAGAAGAAGAGATCGGTTGGTCGGACATGTTCTGAGGCATCAAAGGATCACCAATTTAGTACTGGAGGGCAGCGTGGAGGGTAAAAATCGTAGAGGGAGACCAAGAGATGAATACATTAAGCAGATTCAGAAGGATGTAGGCTGCAGTACGTACTGGGAGATGAAGAAGCTTGGAGAGCTGCGTCAAACCAGTCTCATGACTGAAGACCTCAACAACAACAACAACAACAACAACAACAGTCCTACTCCAGTCAGTGGGATTCCAGAACACTGCTTCTCCAATCAGTTGCACTGGCCATACGAGTCACCTGTTTCAGGAAAACGTTTCCACATAGCAGTACATCGAAAAGATAGAGCTGTGCAATAACGAAAACTTATTGCCTGGGTTACCCAACAGGTAGGGGGTATGGAATAAACATTGCATATACCGAGCGAGGTGGCGCAGTGGTTAGACACTGGACTCGCATTCGGAAGGACGACGGTTCAATCCCGCGTCCGGCCATCCTGATTTAGGTTTTCCGTGATTTCCCTAAATCACTCCAGGCAAATGCCGGGATGGTTCCTCTGAAAGGGCACGGCCGACTTCCTTCCCCATCCTTCCCTAATCCGATGAGACCGATGACCACGCTGTCTGGTCTCCTTCCCCAAACCAACCAACCAACCAACCAACCAAACATTGCATATAACAGTAATGAAAATACGTAATAGAAAATAGTTAACACCAGTTTAAAAAAAGATTAAAACTTATGGTCAATGTGGCAGTAACAGAAATAAATGGTAGGTAAACTGTTTTCTATTACATGTTTCTATGCACCACACTTCAGTCTGCTATAGGTAAATGGTTGCCTTTCCCTTATTTGACGAATCAGTGTTTCGGTAGTTCTAGTGTTTTCATTTGCATTTTTATAGCCATTTTATAGCTTTGTGATAAGTAAAGACTCTCATCAGTTTTCTGGAGATTATTCTGAAAATTAGCTGCACCTTTTGGTCATTTGTACCTCCCAATTCTTGGAACTGAATCTCCCAATATTTTATTTTTGAAAGTTGCCAGGAATACTGTCATCAGTTAACCTAAAGGCCTCACATACGAGGTGCATTCAAGTTCTAAGGCCTCCGATTGTTTTTTCTAATTAACTACTCACCCGAAATCGATGAAACTGGCGTTACTTCTCGACGTAATCGCCCTGCAGACGTACAAATTTTCCACAAGGCTGACGCCATGATTCCATGGCAGCGACGAAGGCTTCTTTAGGAGTCTGTTTTGACCACTGGAAAATCGCTGAGGCAATAGCAGCACGGCTGGTGAATGTGCGGCCACGGAGAGTGTCTTTCATTGTTGGAAAAAGCCAAAAGTCACTAGGAGCCAGGTCAGGTGAGTAGGGAGCATGAGGAATCACTTCAAAGTTGTTATCACGAAGAAACTGTTGCGTAACATTAGCTCGATGTGCGGGTGCGTTGTCTTGGTGAAACAGCACACACGCAGCCCTTCCAGGACGTTTTTGTTGCAGTGCAGGAAGGAATTTGTTCTTCAAAACATTTTCGTAGGATGCACCTGTTACAATAGTGCCCTTTGGAACGCAATGGGTAAGGATTACGCCCTCGCTGTCCCAGAACATGGACACCATCATTTTTTCAGCACTGGCGGTTACCCAAAATTTTTTTGGTGGCGGTGAATCTGTGTGCTTTCATTGAGCTGACGGGCGCTTTGTTTCTGGATTGAAAAATGGCATCCACTTCTTATCCATTATGTGACATCAGCTATGAGTGGCTGACAAAAGTGATTTATGCAGTGTAATCTCGATTTCAGTGCTTCAGGAGCTACCATGCTGTATTTGGTGGGATTTGATTTATGCTTCATAATACGAACATATGCAGTGTATATGTTGCCAAGCATCAAAGATCTTTCCAGAATGCATTGTTTTTTGCTGGGTTGTCTAAAGTGCTGGGAAGTTTTATGTCAGTACATAAAACTTTTACCATTCAAAGGATTCATAAGTTTTAAAGCGCTGAGGGAAAGTATATTGTCACTTAACATGAATAAAATGAACCTTCACCTGTGGTTATAGTGTATTTTCATCTGTAAAAAGGTGTATTATTATCTGAAAAAAGTATTTTTTACCAGGAGATCCAGGGATTTGTTTATTTATTTTTTCTGCCGTGTATACTCCCTAGTGAGCACAAGGGAGGTAAAGATCAGTTAATACTGAAAACTTAGTAGTGGGATTGCACAGTTTAACTATATTATGAGTAGTACCTAAAATTTATTAATAACAAAGCAGCCCAACATTCTTATTGGGATGTTACCTGTGCTGTCTGCCAGTGCAGTCAGTTGTCTCATAAACTGAACATAATTTCAATTACTCTCAAAACCATTAAACCCCTAATTCTTTAAAGAATCAATCTCCCAGGTATAAAACAGCTTCAGACATGTAACTACTTTTCAAATGAATTAATGTGTTAAATATCGTATGTTAAGCATGTAAGCAATGCAGAGTTCAAAAATAATTTCGGACCTGTTCTAAAGTGTGATGGAAGTTGCTAAGTAGGTACTCTCATTGTGAAACGCTGGATGAATGTGGTCTGGGTTATTTGCTTTCCATTTTAAGCAAAAGCTAGTTTTTCCCACATCTCAGTGTTTCTAAAGACTTCTCCTAAACTATATTTCATACAGTGATACAATTTTGTAAGTATATGGCGAGATATACAAGGTGAGACAGGAGGAAACGTTCATGCTTTGAGGGGCGATAGTACTCGTGATGCTGAATAAAAAAACTTGCTGTGGACTTATGCCCTATTCTGAATGGTTTCCGAGAAAGAATACATTTAAATGACCTTGTGGATGACATCGGAAATTCACTGAGGCTTTTTGCAGATGATGCTGTGGTGTATCAAGAGGTTGTAACAATGGAAAATTGTGCTGAAATGCAGGAGGATCTGCAACGAATTGATGCATGGTGCAGGGAATGACAATTGAATCTCAATGTAGACAAGTGTAATGTGCTGCGAATACATAGAAAGATAGTTCCCTTATCATTTAGCTACAAAATAGCAGGTCAGCGACTGGAAGCAGTTAATTCCATAAATTGCCTGGGAGTACGCATTAGGAGTGATTTAAAATGGAATGATCATATAAAGTTGATCGTGGGTAAAGCAGACGCCACACTGAGATTCATTGGAAGAATCCTAAGGAAATGCAATCCGAAAACAAAGAAAGTAGGTTACAGTACGCTTGTTCACCCACTGCTTGAATACTGCTCAACAGTGTGGGATCCGTACCAGATAGGGTTGATAGAAGAGAAAGAGAAGATCCAATGGAGAGCAGCGTGCTTCGTTACAGGATCATTTAGTAATCGCGAAAGCGTTACGGAGATGATAGATAAATTCCAGTGGAAGACCCTGCAGGAGAGACGCTCAGTAGCTCGGTACGGGCTTTTGTTAAAGTTTCGAGAACATACCTTCACCGAAGAGTCAAGCAGTATATTGCTCCCTCCTACGTATATCTCGCGAAGAGACCGTGAGGATAAAATCAGAGAGATTAGAGCCCACACATAAGCATACTGAAAAGCCTTCTTTCCACTAACAATACGAGACTGGAATAGAAGGGAGAACCGATAGAGGTACTGAAGGTACCCTCCGCCACACACCGTCAGGCGGCTTGCGGAGTATGGATGTAGATGTAATATTCATTGTTATTTGTTTTCTGTACTATCAAACATTGTCACTGTTTACAATGTACCACAGTAGTGTAGAGCAAATTGAGATAAACAGTTTGATTTGGGACACTTGTTATCTATCTAGTCGAGAAGCTACCTCAAATTGGCCTACGAAAAGGCTACGTAAGACTCAGAGCATGTGCGTCATGTGATTTTTTTCAACATTCTTGCATTCTCTTTGTACAAACTGTTAGTTCTAGAGAAAAAAATAAATAGGACCTTTTTTATAGGAAATTTAATGTAGTTTAATTTTGTACTGCGGCACATTTTTGCTGGAGGGTGCGGTTTTGAAGTTATTCAAGAAAAATACGCAAAAGTTGTATTAAATGTGTTCTATCTTGGAAACTATTCGAAATAGGGCATACGTCCATATGAAGTTTTTTGTTTAGTATCACAAGTACGGTCACCCCTCAAAGCATGTACCTTTCCTCCTGACTCACTCTGTATATAGATACAGTCTGCAAAATGTGTTGCAAATAGAGTTAAAGAAGTAATAAACTGAAACGCTGTGCCTGACACATCATGTTAAGCAGAAACTAGTTCTTCAAGCATCTAAACATCCATGGCATCTTATCTCCTGAACTATATCTCCTACAGTGATAAAATTTGTGGGTACTGTCTGCAAAATATCCTGTTAATAGTGTCAGTAGTAAAGAAGTAATAAATTACAACATCATGACTGATGCTGGCGATTTACCGTGAGAATAGTGAAAATGTAGTAAGCGCTAAATCTTTTTCTGTTCATCATTTCGTGAGGTGTGTCAGTGAGAAAAAGCCTCATAAAGGTTTGAAATTATGTCTAAAGTTTGTTAGAAGTCACTAAGCACTCTCATACTCAAACACTGGATAAATATAGTCAGAACTGTACCTCCTAATGAGTGGATTGTGACAGAATTTTAAATTTTTAAATTTGTTTAATACTTATGTGAAATTTGAAAATCAAAATTTTGTTGCCCCGTAGGCCATTAGAGAGGCAACCAGTAACTGGGTATATGATACATCTACCAGGTTAGTTGGTTAGTAATGTAGATAATCAAATAAATAAGCATTATTGTAAATACAGTGTGTAGTGAGTATGAAGATTTCCTGTCATACACACCATGGCTATTGTGTGTAGTTGTCCTGTCTGATTTGTTAAACTGATTTTCAGTTAGTTTGCCTTTTACTGGCAGAATGTGACTTAACAAGCAGAAATGGGAATATTGTGTCAACAAGATCTTACAAGTGACACTTCTGTTGTGTTTAGCTCGTTCACTTAGATAGTTGTTATTTTCGTAAAATATGACTATTACCTTTTTCTTAATTCTACTGACTTACTTTGTGTAGCTACAAACATTGTAACAAATTGTTCCTCACATCACATTCTTTGAAATGATCATGCTTCCCCTTGTCTTGTGTGGTCACTGTTGTACAAATGTGTACTGAAGTCACAAGCATTGAGTGGCTCCACACTGACTTTGGTGATACCGCTTGTAGTCTGCAGCTTTCGGTAGCAGCTGGATCTGACAGGAGCAACTATGGGATCCATGTAGCTCAGTGACACTCATCTGCAGCCATCTGCATGGATCTGCCATGTTGCGTCCCGTGTCTCTTTCATCTTGGATGCATATCCTGTGTGTTATGTCTTGATGTCAGTGAAAAGACGTAGCTCAAGTAAGAAGGGTGGGAGGCACAGAGATGTAGGAATCAGTTCTATTATGGTGTGGTAGGAGGAAAGGAATTGGATAGGAGCAGAAAGTGAAGTACGTGTTGATCAGGGACTGGTTGAGACTGATGAGAAATGTCTTTCCTTTTCACCCTGTCTAGTAAGTCTCTCCTGACTGTATATTGTGAGCGACCAGCTGAGCAGTCTAAGGCGCTGCAGTCATGGACTGTGCGGCTGGTCCCGGCGGAGGTTCGAGCCCTCCCTCGGGCACGGGTGTCTGTGTTCGTCCTTAGGATAATTTAGGTTAAGTAGTGTGTAAGCTTAGGGACTGATGACCTTAGCAGTTAAGTCCCATAAGATTTCACACACATTTTTTTGTGGGCGACCTTTCCGTAACCCTACCATTTGCTTAACCTCATTAGTCCTTTTTCTTATTCTTCTTCCTTTCCCTTTAAACTTCTGCCAGGAAAAGGAGCCACCTGCCACTTCTTTAGAGAGTATATTTTGTAACTATCAAAACATGTATTGTCAAACATTGATTATTTTCATTCATAAACTAGACTGTAATGTATTTGACATTTGAAGTTTGTACCTCATTGAGTCTCTTACTGCCTTACATCTCTAAGTGTCTGGTGAAAAGCACTTTGTGAATTTACGTTAAACTGCTAAGAATACAAACTCTCTAATTTTTGTGTTATTTGGAGATCACATTATGAATTACAGTAATCACAGAAAGAATGTTCCAATAAGGCTTTTTAGAGGAGGGAAAAATAATACTTTGCGTGCTCTTCACACACGAGGATGTGTTTAACATGCACATACTTAAAATTATTTATTGTTTGAAAAATATGTACAATATCAAAAATCATTTTCTGTGTCTTTGTTTTGTTTTGGGAAAAAGTTACTAGAAGTAGATTGTGGAAAGAAATGGCAACTGGTATGTCAAGTGTTAAAGTAATATATACTGTAAATCACAGAAACAAAGATCTGAAAGATTATTCTCACGCCATACAAATGTTGTCATACATATCCACAGTATAAAAGATTTCTACAATGAAATAGCTTTTTACCAGTTGTGTTGCTAGCTGGAACTACATTTCATGCTTCATTTTTGTCACTTTGTGGTGCGTGCTTATCACTCAAAGAATAAAAGGATGAATAATTGACAGAACATATTTCAAAATTAGGTTCACTATCTACAAAATCAGATAACCTGTGCCTGCCAAAATTTTTGAATAACTATCAAAATTGAATACATTCAAATTAAACATCTCATGTGGAAATGCCACAGTACTTTCCAGAAGTAACACAACAGACCTTTTAGGTCTAACTATTGATTTGTTGCATGGACAGCTGTGAAATGATCTCTTAGCTGTTATTTGTAGTATCCCATTAATGAGATTTTAAAATATTTGTGTTTGTGTAAGCCAAAAAAGGAGCAAGGAGGGGGGGAGAATGGCATCACAGTTAAATTGTGTCTGCCACCACAAGAGTGGCAGTCTTTTGAATTTTGACACTGGTCATACATTAATAAGCAAAGCCATACCACTGATAACATTGTGTTATTGATGTCATGTGTTTCATAAAATCACACTATATCTCTGCCTTTTTTGTTGCAGCTCATGGCGTTGTGAAGAGTGCCTGGAGCACCATAGCGAAGATAAGAAGAAAGACAGAGAATTTTTTCTTTGTGATGAAAACAAGATAATTCTTATGTCTGTGTTACCAGTTGTTCCTAATCACCAAATGCAGCAGTATATTTTGAAGGTGTAAAACTATGCAAATAAAACTAAATATTTTTTTAAATTTCAATTTTTCTTTCACAATTTTTTATTGGTTGTCATTTAAGGACTGTGTTCTCGAAAGCTCAGCTTCAATAATGTCTTAATATTATTATTTAACAAGGTATTCTGCAAACAGCGAAAGATGTTGCATGTGTGAATAGTGCAAAAGAAAAGAAAATCTCGAATGGAACAAAGCAGCTATTAAAGAGGGGGTGAGAATTTCAAGCTAAGAATGATGGTAACATGATAAATCTTAAATTAAATAGAACTATTCGTGAATGTCTTTGAGAGGATCTGAGCAGATACAACAACTGTGGTGTCACCGCCGGACACCACACTTGCTAGGTGGTAGCTTTAAATCGGCCGCGGTCCATTAGTACATGTCGGACCCGCGTGTCGCCACTGTGTGATCGCAGACCGAGCGCCACCACAAGGCAGGTCTCGAGATACGGACTAGCACTCGCCCCAGTTGTACGGACGACTTTGCTAGCGACTACATGGACGAAGCATTGCTCATTAGCCGAGCCAATAGTTAGAATAGCCTTCAGCTAAGTCAATGGCTACGACCTAGCAAGGCGTCATTAGTAACATTGCATGTATCTAAAGAGTCTCACTTGTATCGCCACAGTCTCCAGATGTACCAAAAGGATGGATTAAAGTTAAGTATTCCAGAAGCTACGTACTTTTCTTTATAGCATTCATTACGTATCCTGTTTCAGACCTCACGCCATCCTGCTTTAGCTTAGCGCGTGCCTTTCGGCTTCCTCTCATTGTGTCTAGGCTGTCTTGTCTAGACACAACAACAACAGTGCGGTAAGATAAACTATTGAAAACATAAAGAATATTAAGAAAACCAAAGAATAACTGGATCATATTTCATCAGTTAATATAGCAAATGGCATATTAACAAACAACAAATGGAAAATATTCCAAGATGTCTTTAAGTCCCTGTATAGCGCGAGAGATAAAAGTAACATAAATAGATAACAATGGAAATAATGGCATTCTGGAAGTAATGTCAGAGTAGTTGTGTAAAACCATTCAAAATCTAAAAAATATTGATGACTATCCCTTGCTTTCCCATAGCTAAAAACTAGCAACATCTGAGCTATGATGCTTGTTACTAGTGCTCTTTGCATTAAGCCAAGTTCATTCCAGATCTTCATCATCTGTCTGTCTCCACCTTGGTCCAGCATTCATTCCTTTTAGCTATCTGTCTCTTGGCTTTTTTTTCCTTCTCATCACCCCGTGTTTCTTTCTGGGAATCCTCTTCTCCTCTGTTTGCTTAACATGCCAATACCATCTGAGCCCTAATTTCTCTGTCCTATGCTGTAATGGTTCCTTTTTCACTAATTCCCTGATCCTCTCATTCCTTAACCACTCCAATGCTATTTCTGAAGCTCATCCCAGAAATTGAATGCAAAATTGTTGGCTATGAAATCCATGCACAAAATTCCTGGTTCTTTCATGTGTAATGTGTCTGTACTAGTTCTGCAATGTTATTTGCAATCTGCAGAATGGTGAGGTCATGTGACTTGAGAGGCAGTTTATGTTGAGGACAAAAATACAGTTCTGCACATCTGAATGCTCACTCCTGAGACACATCCACTTTATGGCTACTTTTAAAACTTCAAGGGTGGAAAAGCTTTCCATCATCAGTCCCCAAAACCAATATTTCAATAGACCCCTGAAATGATTAAAATAATACTGATTAAGTGTAAATAAAGTTCTAATATTCGAAGGAAATCTAATTCTCTGCACTGTATGAGTTTTCACGATTGATCTGCAGTTGACAGTTTCAGTTTGGAATCACTACAAAATAACTATGTAAATAGGCAGGTTTGTGAAAAAAAATGCTTCTTCCAAAATGAAATGATACCTTACAGCACCAGCAGGGAAATCTCAGCGCCAACGGTGTTATGAACAAAAAAAAGGAGATGGGCCAAACTGTCAATCTGTGATAGCTTATTCCCTCCCCCCCCCCCCCCGCCCCCCCCCTGATATTTGGTGGTATTTGTATTATAATTTACATGCAACAAAAAGAAAAATGTTAGTTAAATGTTAGTTTTAGCAGCTAACACATTAAAGATCCATAAAAAATATGGCTCTTTTGTACAATTTCTTAAAATATATTGGCACAAAAGTACTTTGTTAATGTGACAGAGTTCATTGTAGTTCAGTATAGATTTTCAAGACATGAGATATTAAACAGTTCATTTATAATTTTCAAGATGCAAGATATTGAACAGTTAGCACGTAATTTTTGAGTTGTGTAGTACAGCATATTTCTTGTCTGGATGGGACTCTGTCTACTTCAGCAGCAGATTTGTAGATTAGCCATATTTGTTTGAAGAACAGTCTTATTTTTTGTGTTTACAAGATGTACTATTGTTTATGTTTCAAAGATGTACGGGTCACTTTAAAATGATTCACATAACAAATCATTGCAGTTATAGTTTCCTTATTTTTAATGAAAAATTTGGATAATGACAGGCCATAATGAATTGAATTGTTGGAAAAACTTTATGTCAGGACTTTATTAAAAGTTCTGTAGGATTTCGGTCTAGACGGTATGGTGGCAGTAGAAAGAGAACCATTTTCTTATAAATTTTCATCAGTGGAATAAAGCGGAAGAGGTTGGTGCTCCTAAATAATGCCAAAATTTCATCTTTTCTTGTCTCTCTTTATTTTGAATTATTTTAGCCCTAGGCTTTCCAGTCACTGGAAAATCCAGGATGGAGGAATGACAATATTATGAAATGGATAAATTGCTACTCACCATATAGTGGAGATGTTGAGTCACAGACAGGCATAACAAAAAGGCTACTAAACAAGTAAACTTTTGGTCAAAAGGCCTTCTGAATTAGACAACATAACAGACAAAAACACAAAGGCCAGAGACAGTGGTCATGTACATGTGAGTTACATTTGCGTAAATGTGTGTACGTATGTTGTCTAATCCAGAAGGTCTTTTGGCCAAAAGCTTACTTGTTTAGCAATCTTTTTGTTGTGTGTGTCTGTGACTCAACATAAGGTTGGAATGTTTTCCACAAGCAGTCAAAGTTCAAACACTCCAAAGTAGTGAGAAAATAAAAAGTATCCTGTGCTAATCATACCTTGTAATTTTCCAGAATTCCTCGTCATCTACAGACTCTTGGGTTTCCTGCTACTTTATTCTCTGAACTTTTGCTCCCTATCCACCCCTTGGATTTGTGAACTATTGGACTGACTTGCAAGTTATTAATTTTCTTTATTTAAATGAAGAGAAAGACATTTTATCTTTATTAGATGGAAACAGATTCACTGATGAGCCAAAACGTTATAACCACTGTCCACTGCAATATTGAATGCCTCCTGGTGGGTGTTGCGGGCACTTGATACTGTAAGGAAAGAGCTGAACAACCAGTTATTATAGCGAAGATATGGGCCACAGATGTTGAAATTCACTGACATAAACAGCATAAGGCCACACTGTTGTGGCGTTGCAGCTGGAAATGAGAATCTCTGAAATGGTGAAGCCGGTCGCCTGTTGGCGTACTACTGTCATGAGCACCTATGGAAAATGGTTGAAGGATGGTAAGATAACAAGTAGGCCATATGGTACTGGACGACCACGTCTCACAAAATGAGAAGCTGCTGGATCCCCCACTGTGTAAACCAGGATATGCAACAATCTGTAGCAGATCAGATGACAGAGTACAGTGTTGGTGCAAGCACAAGTCTTTCAGAGCACACTGTTCAAAAGGCATTGCCGAACACAGAGCTCCACATCACACAATATGTACATGTTACTGTGTTGACCAAACATCATCTGTTATTACTGCAATGGGTACAGCACAACTGGGTTTTCATTGTGGCTCAATAGAAATGTGTCGCCTGTCGAATGAATCACATTAATTGTTACACCAGGTCAATAGTTGGGTCTTACACGCCATCATCCAGAAAAATGGCTGCACGAAACGTGCATCGCACCACGGATGCAGGCTGGTGAGGGCAGAATTATGCTATGGGGTACATACAGTTGGACTTCCATTGGATCTGTGATTGTAATTGAAAGTATCATAATAGCCATGAACTATGGGAACATTATTGTGGACCACCTGCAATGCTTCATGTTGGAAGTCTTCCCCTATGGCAATGACATCTTTCAGCGGGATCACTGTCCATGTTGCAAGGTCAGAATTGTGTTGCAGTGGTTTGAGGGGCATTATAGTGAACTCACACTGATGTCTTGGTCAGCAAATGTGCCAGATCTGTACACTTTGGAACACACATTGGGCACCAGCTGGGTGCCTGTAAACCACCATCCCTAATTTGCAGGAATTGCTTGACTTGTGTGTACAGATCTGGTGCCACATACTTCTAGAATCCTGTCAAGGACTTGTAGAATCCATGCCTAGTAGGATCTCTCTTATACTATGTTTGAAAATTGGAACAACACGCTATTAAGCAGGTGGTCATTACATTTTGGCTCATAAATGTACATAAATGCAAGAATAAACAGTAACAGTCTAAATGGCAATTTCCTTTCCTTCTGTTAGTGGTGAGCAGTTTTATTTGTCATGACCATCATCTGACCTCAATTAATTTACCAGGTCACAAGAACAGCTGATGCCCAGGGCTACTGTGTGCTGCCAAAAGGTAGCTGTTGCCAACTGCAGTTCTTCACACTAATAACTGATACTGAAACAATGTGTGTTGACAGGTGAGGGATGCAGCTGCCCATGCCTGCAGCTCACTGGGTTCACTCTCAGCAATCACTTACTGGCGTTAAAACACAACTGTAAGACATCTAACTGTATGCTTCTGGAGAAATTTGAAGTACAACAATCATAAAACTACTTGTAAGAAAGATGGATATCACACTGGAAGGGGGGTTCCAACAAGGCAGTGGAAGGCGACAAGTTGCCTCGAGTCACACAATACATGTCGCAAAGTTTTAGGCTGCATCGTTAGTGAGCAACAGTGTGTGACATGTGGATGTGTGCGTTTCCAGGACTTGGCTCTCGGGACATTAAATCGAGACTGACGGCTAGAGACATTGCATACATTGAGCCGTGCCTGCAGTGCACAGGTGCAAACTGGTCGGGTGTAATAGGGTGGGTGCAGAGGAACATCTTTTGTCATGCAACTCTTTCGTCTCTCCCTCGAAGTCTGTAAAATCGTATGTAGGAGCATACAGGGAGCCACACTGCAGTGACATAACTTTTCAGTTGCTCTGGCAGTAACGTAACAGGAGGGGGATGAGCAATTCTCCCCTGACATACTTTAGCATTTAATATTATGTATTATGTGCATACATAGATGACCTATTAGCTGCAGTCTGGCCTTTTTTTTTTTTTTTTTTTTTTTAATTGCAGATCCCAGAGTTGTCCTGAACTTGTCAAGTGATGATATGCTCTTGCAGAAAGATATCACCTTACTTCTGGAGAATGCTACACTGTGCATCGTTACATTATGATTAGTACAAAATTATTTTTTCAATTATAGGGAAGCCTACTTGTGGCTTATACAAGAGATCCTACTTCCTTGCATTTCATTCACCTACGGAGGAACACTTGTTCCATGAAACTTCCTGGCAGATTAAAACTGTACTGGACCAAGACTCGAACTCGGGACCTTTGTCTTTCACGGGCAAGTGCTCTACCATCAGAGCTACCCACACGACTCACACCCTGTTCTCATAGCTTCAACTCTGCCAGTACCTTGTCTCTTACCTTCAGTCTCGGTCCGGCACACAGTTTTAATCTGTCTGGAGGTGTCATATCAGCGCACACACTGGTGCAGAGTGAAATTCTCACTCTGGAAACATCCCCCAGACTGTGGCTAAGCCATGTCTCTGCAATACCCTTTCTTCCAGGAGTGCTAGTTCTGTAAGGTTCGCAGAAGAGCTTCTGTGAAGTTTGGAAGGTAGGAGATGAGGTACTGGCAGAATTGAAACTGTGAGGATGGGGCGTGAGTCGTGCTTGGGTAGCTCAGTGATAAGAGCACTTGCCCACAAAAGGCGGAGATCCCGAATTCGAGTCTTGGTCCAGCACACAGTTTTAATCTGCCAGGAAGTTTCATATCAGTGCACACTTCTCTGCAAAGTGAAATTCTCATTTCACTTGTTCCATCTTACTGATGTTCAGCAATGTAACAATTTTAATTAACTCTTCATTCAAAGTTGTGCAAGTTATTTTCTTTTTTTGTGTAAGTGGTAGAGTCTGTCTTGCTCATTAGCTATTGAAATTGTCACAGCATCGAGTGGTAACAATTTCTTCTCTCTTCTGCTACAGGAGGTATGAATCACCCAAATCACTTCTATGACTCGGTCTGTGCAGTGGAAGGAATATTCTGTCCATGAATCCCATGATTCTGATCCAAGCTTTCCTGTGTTTTCATGTGGATTTATCAGTGGATTTTGATGCATATGTGCCAGCCCAGTGTCACTGGTAACAGTAAAGATTTGTTCCGTTAGTACAATTTGCAGCACCCCTGAATCTAATGAATGAAACATTACCCTCCATTTCAATTTCTTCTCTCTATGAAGTGAAGTTACTGGACGACTGAAGCTGTACTTCCCGATACGCTAGCTGAACATTGTGAATACATTTAAAATGTTCAAAAATGTCCACTTTCTTCGAATTTCAGATGTCAAGAAAACGGCAGTTAACAGCAATCTTATGGTCATGAGTAGACCGCGGATTCTAGGTAAAAACCTATTTTGTTCCTGAGTTCCTATTTGCATAAAAATTTGTACTTATGCATTTCATGACTATTTACACTTAATAGCGTTAATTCTATAGGACCTAAAAAAGCCTATTTCGACGTTAGTGTCTATTTTTACCTATTTCGGCTTTAATGTCCTAAAAAGTGCCTATTTCATCATATAAGACAGTGGCTCCAAGTATTTCCACACTATACGACAGATGGAAAAAAATATTTTCTGCCCAGCGTGCGGCAAGGTGGCTAGTTGATATGCGCTCATGCTTCGTATTTGCCTAACACTTCGGTCTTCTTTTATTTTTTTATATCGCTGTCCTTGTTAATACCAAATACTCTCTATAGGTGTTTTATTATTCGAATGTAAGAAATAGATCACGGATCTTTAGGTTAAAACCTATTTTTTTTTCCTAAGCTCCAATTTGCATATAAGTTGGTACTTATGCGTTTCATGACTAACTAAACTGAATACCGTTAGTTCTATAGGATGTAAAATTGCATATTTCGACGTTGACGCCCAATTTTGCCTATTTCGACATCAAAATCCTAAAAAGTACCTCTTTCGTTAATCTGACATAGAGTTCTTGTGTTTTCAAAGATTAGAAAAAGGAAATAAACTTAGGGATTTACGTCTCGTCGAAGGCCGTTAGAGACTGTTTACAATTCCTTTGCTTGTCTTACTACCAACAGCACTCGGCAGGGTTGAATGGTCATCCATCCAAGTACGCGCCGAGCGCCACGGTGCTTAACTTCGGTGAGCGAATGGGGACCGGTCAAAGATTTGGGTTATACATTAGAATCGAACGTGGGAGTACTAAATGTTGTATTTTAAAATATTTCGTTGGTAGAATTCTGGCCAGCTGTGTATTTTCGCAAAGAAACGGTTTCATAGGCCTTAACCTGAGCACGGATTAAAAAATCACAATGTTAATCGTAGACGCCCTCTACAGCTAATTTACTGTCCTTCGTGCATTTTCTCGCTGCTGTCTACAGGCAGTCCTATCAAACTACTCTGTTTCTTGAAGGGTATTATACGTGAATTTTCCGGTTCGAAAAATAATTTGCCGGTTGTGAGATGTTTTCATCTGAAGCACCGGTAGATTCCATTCGCTTGTTCAGAAGGGGCGGCCATCTGTCAGGTGCCATATGTCCAGCAACGAGTACGATACGTCCCCTACCGCTCCCATGCACCGCAGTATTTTAAAACAAAAAAAAAAAAAAAAACAGGTCATCGTTCACTTTTTTCCAGCGAAAACAAATTAGTACACTGTGTAGCGACCGACGTGTTACGTGTTACTGACGTTCTAAGTGAAAAATAAATTCTAGTTTCGGTGTGAGAATACTGCTCCAAGCCGAAAACAGCTAGTTCAAACTCTACTCATACAAGGCAGTGGCCGCAAGATTTTCCGCATTATACAACAGATGGGAAAATTATTTCATACTGGCAACACTGTGTATTTTAATTTATTTTTATTTTCTCTGCATCATTTTTATTAGAGCCTATTTAAGGTTCTATATAGCCAAAATGAACTGCTGAAGGAGCCTATTTTAGGTGCCTAAAACACACTTTTTTACGACCTAAAAATCTGTGGTCTATTCATGAGATGAATCTCTCGCATGCTCCCGAAGAACTGACTATGGGTGTGTAATGTGTACAGTGGCTGGGAGTGAGAAATGAATAAATAGTGTAGCAATAGGCTTATGCCTTATTAAATAACTTTTTAAAAAAATAGTATTGCACACTAGGCATAATCCGAATAAAGTAATTGTGTTCTAAACCTAATGGCCATGTATTCAGGGAGGTGGCTGCCTCAATTTTCATCCAGACATCCTTAAGTTTTCCATGGTTTCCCTAAATGTCTTCAGGTAAATGGCGAGATGGTTTCTTCTATAAGGTCACGTCTGACTACCTGTTCCATCCTTGTCTAACTAAACTTACAAGTTTGTAAATACATACATATATATATATATATATATATATATATATATATATATATATATATATATATATATATATATATATATATGAATTAAGTCATTTCTGTTGTTCTTAAATTGTAATACCAAAACGTGGCCAATATCCTTATAAATGTGATCTACGGATGAATACTGCTACTACCACTGCTAATACTGAATTCTGTGTCACCTGGACTGCATAGGCGATCACCTTCTCCTTTGTTATTTATTTCCTTTACCAAAACTACTACTTCTTTCAAAGAGTGTGCTTTTTAATATGTCTCTGTAAACTTACATAGAGTTGATATTTGTGCTGATATACTTCCCTGAATTAGCACCTATGCGCATATAGATGATACAGTGCACCACAAGCAACTAAGACGGAAGCAAGGTCGTGTATGACCACTGCTTGAGTGGCATGAGACATACACATCCCTAGCTGCGAGTGTAAAGAAAAGAGTGGCTTCAGCCTCCCTCAGGTTCTCTTGGGAGTGCTCAGCTGAACAGCATTTGGTGGTGCGTGCAGATCCTCAGGCAGTGAAGTTCAACACAGCATAATAGGAATTCAATGTGCACACACTTGCCAGCACCTTGCATACTACAACGTCGACTAATAAGTATTGTCACTATGCAAATGTAACCGTCACTACTCATTCATTGTCTCTCAGTGTAACTGTTGCAGATGGCATAAAATTTTACATGTTAATAGACCCATCATTTTGAAGTGTTGGACCTACCATGAGCTGCTCGATAAAGGTTAGGATCTAGAGATGCGATTTTAGTGAAGATTAAGAAGCTCTGACTAACTGTGATGGACATTTGAAATGTGTTAGGATGACACAAGAAACGTGAAACTTTGTAAAATGGATGCAAAAGTGTAAGAAACAGATAACTGGTAGAGTTTAACAAAGTTCTCTGAAACACTAAACAATGAGTGATTGCTGCATAATTTCTTAAGTTTTAGTAACACAGTCAAACTGTTTGGCCTGTCTGGCACAGATAAATTCACGAGAATGTGGGTTTCTGTGCACCGCATGACAAATGTATTTTGGTAGCATTGCCACTCAGCAATAGCACATGAATTCTACAGTAGAACCCCTCTAATCCGTCACCTTTGGGACCGGGACCATGGTTGCAACGAAAAAATGGTAGGATTATTCGAAAAATGTAATATTTATTGCAAAAAATATAAGAAGACATTTAGTACAAAAAATTAAACGATTTAAGAACTAAAAGACGTCTACAGTAATAACAAAAGATGTTTTTTACACAGTGTTAAACTATATATTAACTAAAAAACGTCTACACACACTGTAATATGTATTGGTTTTAAAAGGAAAAACGACAAACAAATTACAGTACTGTACTGAGCTTAATAACGTATAAACGATATATACTGTAAACTAAAAATTGTTTATAGCACGGTATATAAAAAGAAATTTTTTACAAAGAAATAAACTACTGTTTGTATAAACTAAGAAATGATTATACCGTATGCATTGTTTTTACAGTAAAAACGAAAACAAATTACTTGGAAAAAATGTCAGTGCTACATTTTTGTTTAGCAGATGTTATTGTAGATTTAGCTGTAGTGTCCCTCCATTTTTTATCGACAAAACGTCCATTGGAGTTGAAGTTGGATTCTGCCCGATGTATTGAAGGGCGATGTCAAAAGCGTTTTTTGCATCGTTGTGTGAAATCCGGGTGGGGGGTTCGTCTTTGCCGTCCGAGTCCTCATTCATAGTTCCTGGCTAACAGCGGCAACAATCTGGCTGTCATTGAGCTCTTCAAAAGTGTCACAGTTTTTGTCACATTCGTTGATCCACTCTTCAACTTCATTGGCAGGGACGTTCGGCTTCAGAGTTTGTAGATCTTTAACGATTTCCAGTGCGTCGTTGTTTTGCTCATCGTCGGTACGTTCATTTTCAGTCATAACTTGTGGCCAAAGCTTACGCCACGATTTCCGCAGTGTGTCAGGTTTCAATGCTGCAGCGATTGTGTAGATAGCAACTTTGATGTTCAGGGATTTCATTGCCTCAAATAAGTTATGACCTCCTTCAGATTTTTCCAAGATTGAGCTGATATACTTTCTGCGATATCGCCTTTTTAGCCATTCTAAAACGCCCTGATCCATTGGTTGGACGAGTGAGGTCACATTAGGATGCAGAAAGAGAGCTTTTATGTCCCCTTTCACCAAATCTTCCTCAGATGGATGTGATGGTGCGTTATCCAACAGCAGTAGAGCACGAACAGGTAGATTTTTTTGCTTCACGTCTTTTTCGACATATGGCACAAACTCGTCGAAAAACCAGGATTTAAAAAAGTTGCAGTCCATCCAAGCAGATTTGTGATTGTGGCAAGGAAGATAAGTTTATATTTTTGAATGCCCTTGGCTTCGTAGATTTGCCAGTGACGAATAAGGGGAGCTTGTGGGTACCATCTGCGTAGCTACAAGGAATGACTGTTATTCTTTTATAAGTTTCGCTCCTACCACGGATTCATTTGAAGCTGCGAGCGTTTTTGTTGGCAACATTTTAAAGTTCAGCCATGTCTCATCGATGTTATACACTTGGCAGGGTAACATTTCATTTTCTTCTACAATTTTTTGAAACTTAACAGAAAACTTCTTAGCAGCTGCGGCATCGGCAGATAGTTTTTCACCGGAAATAGAAACAAATCGGACACCATGACGAGCTTTCCAACGATCAATCTAGCCTTCACTGACAACAAATTTACTTTCGGCTTCCAGTTTTTTGTGCAAAACTATCGCTTTTTCTTTGAGAATTGGCCCGGATATTGAAGTTCCTTTCCTTCTTTCTTCACAAAACCACATCCACAATGCGTTATCAAGCAGTTCAAGTTTAGGCTTTTTTAATGTTTTGCGATTCTTCAGCGTTTTCACCATCAATCGTAACTGTATAGGATTCAACGTCTTTCCGATTTTTCCTCCAATCCTTAATTGTCGTAACACCCAGATTCAGTTCCTTTGCAATTTTTTGGAGCGATTCTCCTTCGTCCAGTCTTTGTAGTACTGCTGATTTTTCATTTAGTGAAAGATGTACGTGTTTACGTTTGAACGCAGACATGTTGGAAAACAGACAACTGTACACACAATGAATCTACTGTAGAGGACAGGAATAAAGCAAACAACGACGTTTTTTAATCCCAACAAAGGATAAAACTGCACAATAACGTACAGTATAACAACATGCACAGCGATAGACACAGCAACAATGGCCCGACAGGCGTCCAGTCAGTGACAAGTCGGCACAGGCTCGCGAGCCTCAGCATGGTCGGATAACCGGAGTGACTTACCATCCAAGGTCGGATTAGAGGGGTTCTATTGTAAAACATTCTAAGTGGGATGCTAGCAGTAAAAGGCAGCCTGGGTGGCTGACTAGTGGGATAAGGATGTCATGTAGAACAAAGCAGGAATTATATCAAAATGTTAGAAGTGTCACAATCAAGCTACTGAAACCCATTACAAACAGTACTGTAAGGTGGTTAAAAATGTTATTAGGAAGGAAAAGAGTATATGGTATGCAAAGAGAACAAATAATTCACAGGATAAAATTAAAACCATATGGCCAGTTGTGAAGGAAGAGTCTAGTGAGCAGCACAAGGTTGATGATATAAAGTCAGTTCGTAGTAAAAATATTTCTGTTCCTGATAAATCAGATATATGTACAGTATTTAACAGTCATTTTCTAAGCATTGCTGGTGAATTCAGTTTCTACAGGGAATCTTATAATTCTCTTTGCAAACGCCTTTCCAAGATTGATGTCTGAAACACTCAACCATGATACAGAGAAAAAGGAGATTGAGTCAATAATTAAATCACTGAAGACTAAGGACTCTCATGGATATGTTGGAGTGCCTAGAAAAATATTAAAGTACTGTGCTGCACATGTTAGCCCTATACTTAGCCATGTTTGTAATTTTTCCTTTAAGAATGGTCAGTTTCCTGAATGATTAAAGAACTCAGAAGTAAAGCCGCTTTATAAAAATGGAGAAATGGATAATGTAGACAATTTTAGACATATTTCTATGCCATCAGTGTTTGCTTAAGTCATTGAAAAGGCTATGTATATAAGGATAATTGATCATTTTATGTCACACAATTTGCTATCAAATGCACAGTTCGGCTTTAGAAGTTGTTTAACAACTGAAAATGCTATATTCTCTTTTCTCTGTGAGGTATGGATGGGTTAAACAAAAGGTTTCGAACGATACATATTTTTTTTATTTAACCAAGGCGTTTGATTCTGTTGATCACAAAATATTGCTCCTGAAGTTGGACCATTACGGAATACAGGCAGTAACTCACAATTGATTCACCTCTTACTTTAGCAACAGACAGCAAAAGTTAATTATTCAAAGTGTTGAGAATGGATGTGATGTGGAGTCTGAGTGGGGTATGGTCAAGTGAGGGGGTGCCCCAGGGATCAGTGTTGGGGCCACCTCTTTTCCTTGTTTATATAAATGATATGCCCTCTAGTATTAAGGGTAACTCTAAAATATTTCTGTTTGCTGATGACGCTAGCTTGGTAGTAAAGGATGTTGTGTGCCCAGTTTCAAGTAGTGCAGTCCATGACTTAAGTTCATGGCTTGTAGAAAATAAACTAACACTAAATCACAGTAAGACTCTGTTTTTACAGTTTCTAACACACAATTCAACAAAACCTGACGTTTTAATTTCACAGGATGGGCATATGTTTAGTGAAACTGAACAGTTCAAATTTCTAGGTGTTCAGATAGTAAATGGTCGTTGAAAACAGACGTTCAGGATGTTGTTAAAAGACTTAATGCTGCCATTTTTACTATTAGAACGGTATCTGAAGTGAGTAGTCGTTTGATGCGAAAATTAGTTTACTTTGCCTATTTTCATTCACTTACGTTGTATGGTGTTATATTTTGGAGTAACTCTTCCATTCTAAATGGATATTTTTGGCTCAGAAACGAGCGGTTTGGGCAATAAGTGTAAGTTAACAAACCTCTTGTCGACCCCTGTCCACGAGTCTGGGTATTTTGACATTGGCCTCTCAATATATGTATTCCTTACTGTCATTTCTCGTTAACAATATTAGCTTATTCCCATGAATAAGCAGCTTTCATTCAGTTAATACTCGGAAGAAATCAAACCTGCATTTGGATCAGACTTCCTTAACTCTTCTGGAGAACGGTGTGCCGTATACTGCTGCATCCATTTTCAATAAGCTACCCACTAGAATTCAAACATCTTAGCTGTAATCTACGCACTTTCAAACTGAAACTGAAACTGAAGAGTTTCCTCACGGGTCACTCCTCCTACTCTGTCGAGGAGTTTCTTGAAAAATTAAGCTGATTCTTGTTGTATTGTTGACTGCATTTACTTAAACTTATGACTTTACTTTTTTTTAGGTTCATAAACATTTTATTTTTATCTGTTATTACTTTTATGTTGCAATTTCATGTATTGACACGTTCCATGACCTTGGAGATCTGCTCCTCAATTTGGTCTTATGGAACTTGAAGTGTAAAGAAAAAAATATTATGAAGTCTGCAGTTTTATATTTCTGAACATTTGAAACAAGTTACCAATCTTTGCACCAGTTTGAAGTCTTGTGAACAACTGATTTTACATTTATGCAACTTTTTTCCAGATAGTACTTCAATAGATAGCTGCATCATCAGCAAAATGTCTTGGATTACTAGTAATATTTTCTACCACGCCATACATATACAAAATAAACAGGGAAGGTCCCAATACACTTCCCTGTGGCATACTTGGAGTTACCTCTACTTCTGACAACGACTCTGCATCTGAGACAACATGCTGCACCCCCCCCCCCCCCCCCTCCACCACACCAAGAAATCCTAAGTCCAGTCTCAAATTGTGTGTGATACCACATATAATCGTATTTTTGTTAAAAAAATGTTGATGTGATATCAATTTTACAATAAACCTGCCCCTTCTGCAGTGTAAAGCACAGTAGAAGAATCAAACTGAACTTTTCAAAAAGTGTAACTAACTCTCTGCCACCCTCGTCATCTATCCCGCAACCCCATAGTTAGTGGTTGGTGCGCGTTGAAGTCTGCACAGAGGAGAAACGGCGTTTGAAGCTGGGTTACAATCTGATCCAGTGAAAGCTCTTGTATTTTTCACTTAGGTGGTTTGTAAATGATAGCGTTGGTGAATGCGCCGTTAGGAGTGTAAATTAGAGCAGCAACTACCTGGCATTTTGTTGTCGTAATAGTGATGTCCAATTTTTTAAACTTAACCGTCTCTCTAATGAAAATGGCTACTCCTCCTCCTTTCCCATCGTCTCTGTCGTTTCTGAGAACAGCGCATCCTTTGAATTGTATTCGTTGGGTTTGATGGAACCAAGTTTCGCAAATACAAGCTACCGGTATGTGGTTGCTGCTAAGCTGCCGATGAAGACTTTCTCTGTTCGAGACTGCTGACCGTGCATTCCACTGGAGCATTTTAAAAGCCATTGTCGGATTTGCAGAAGTCTTCAATAGCACTACGTATAAGAGCCTGTGTCGTTAGCATGTCTGCTTCATTTTTAAGAAAAAGAAAGATCTGCTTTATTAAAGCAAAAAGGCTGTTAATAGTAGTTTCTCGACCAGTATAAGATGTTGCCAGAGGAGTGGGAGGATATGGATTGTTTTGTATTGAATTCTGTGTACCCTGAAATTCGTATAACATATCAGAATAACCCTGTTTGTATGGACTGCGAGAAAATGGTTTATTTTTGTAAGACCTGGGAACTGGAACCGACATAACTGCATGCTTAGGTCCCTGTTGTAGCCTTTTGTCCATCCTGTTCAAACCTTATCGGCTCATGACTTTGTTTCGCGACTACAGTGCTGCAGCGCCATATGTTATTTACTGCCAAGACCAAGTCACAATGTAGTAACAGGTGCTCAACACCTTTCCAAACAGCGCCCACAGACACTGAGCTGCTGTTTGGAGTCTTGTTTTAGTTCAGCATTTATGTTAAAGTTTTCTGGCTTTCCTTAAAGACAAGATTTTAAGGCATCTCATGATCACTGGCTTCAACAGCAATTTTGATGACAAAAGAAACTGTCCCAAGTAGGTTCCTATTGCATCATTATGAGGTTTGAGTGTGGGAGATCCTCATGAATATCCTTTCGATTTAAAATTTCTGTATTCTCGACACTGATTATGAATGAGCGATCATATAATATTGTTGTATTGATTGGTTGCTTGGTTTGGAGGGAGGGGATCAATGTTGTTTTGAATTGACATGAGTTAGCACTAAGTAAGAGTTCGATCTGCGAATCAGTTATTTATTTATATAACATCTATTATATTAAGGGTTCTTTTCTTGAGGTACTCATTGGCCTGCGCGTAGGTTTGTGGGTGCAGTGGCCGATGCTATGACGTCAGCACAGGCGTATCAGAGAGACCTCAACGCGGTCTAAGCAACCCCGACTCAAAGGAAGGCCTCGGCGCTTGTTGGTGACGTCACGTCAGTTAGCCACGGCGAACGCCAGGTCTGTTGCAGGCAGAAAGACCTGGGCGTGCTTATCACTATAAATCTCTCATTTTTGGACAAAATGTTTGGTAATGTTTTGGATTCTGCAGTTTTATTTAGCTGAAAGATTTTCTTACTATCGTAAAGCTACAAATGAAGATCATAGTTCTGTATTACTGAATCCTGACGAAACAAACGTAGATCAATATGAGAAGACGCTTTGCCCCATTGCAAGCTTACAATGAACTCGTTTCTTTTATTTATTTATTTATTTTCGTTTGACATCGTCACTGGAACTGTGAACTAATTTACATGTGTAAATGTCCAACTGTTGCCAGTCATTAGATTAGAGTCGTTTTCAACGAAGGGAATTCTAAACAGGAAACAAAATTGTTGTGGTTGGCAGAAGAGCCGACACCGTGTTACGAGTGGAGGCCGAAATGCACGCATTTTAGCTCACGCAGGCTGGCGTGAGGAGGGAAGTACCATACTGACGTGAGGTCTGGAACAAGACAAGGAATGAGAATTCAGAAAGCGGACGTAATTAGTTTGATACTTAACTTTAATCCATTGATGATGAACGTCGCTCTTGACGGTACATGATTCACAATATTATCTGTTCAGAATACATTCTTGAAGATAGTACTTATAGCAACCGAATATGGCGTCTTGCTAGGTCGTAGCAAATGACGTAGCTGAAGGCTATGCTAAACTGTCGTCTCTGCAAATGAGAGCGTATGTAGACAGTGAACCATCGCTAGCAAAGTCGGCTGTACAACTGGGGCGAGTGCTAGGGAGTCTCTCTAGACTAGACCTGCCGTATGGCGGCGCTTGTGTACAATCACCGATAGTGGCGACACGTGGGTCCGTCGTATACTAACGGACCGCGGCCGATTTAAATGCTACCACCTAGCAAGTGAGGTGTCTGGCGGTGACACCACAAAAATAGCTTCATACATCGAAAATACTGCTGAGCTTAAACTTTTTTAAACATGCACGTTAGAAAAGATAAATATTCCCCTCCTGCAACTGAAAGGAGAAACTTTGTGAGATAAAAAAAATTTATTTGATAAAACAAGTAACTCTCTTTTGCCTCTTCTTCTGTCCCCCACCCCCTCCCCCAACGTGTACAATCGCAAGATTTTTCATTAACATTCAGTGCTACTTACCCCATAGTCAACCACGAAACCTAAAGAAGAGCACCAATATGTTCACAGTTTCTTGTACAAGCAACCCAGTACAAACGTAACTTCCTCAGATTTACAAATAAGGTAAAGAAGCACGAATTCTGTTGCTGCTGGACGGTGAAGTTGTTTTTGTATGTCAATCCTTAAAACAGGTGGAATTTAATTTCAGGAGTACACTAATTGTTAAGAAGTGTAATGAATTGCACAATTAATTGATTGCAGAAATCTCTCAGAACAATGTGTGTTGGTCAACTACCGCCAATAGTTTCACATTTTTCTGTGTCAGAGAGGGAGACACCACCATTATGAGTATGCCTGAAACAGACCTGGCGTTCGCCGTGCCTAGCTGACGTGACGTCACGAACAAGCGCCGAGGCCTTCCTTTGAGTCGGTCTTGGTCTAAGTCGCTCCAAGGAAAAATTCGAGCGGAAGCCTTCCATGGGAAAACATTAACAAAGATTAATAAAAAAGAATGTTAGTCTGATATTACAGGGGTTCCGTCGTTTGTGATCCTTTACTTGGAAAAGATCTACTGTATCTAAATACATCAATAAATCAGATTATGACTTTCAAGTCTGTGACTACTCATTGAAGCAGACTTACGTCATACGTTTATACTTATGTTCTGAAGAATAAGAAGGACGAGAGTCCTGCAGGACCAGAAGTCATCTAATTTTACCCTGTGGAACCCTCGCAACTCCTACGATAAGAAGATGGGGATCGTCTTTCAACTATGTAGTTGTCAGAAAACGACGCAAACAGCACCGATTCTAATTGATTTATGGAAGTTGCCTCATCCCGGAAACTGACCTTCACACTTTGTAGGCTTCGCTTTAAGCTGTCTGTGGGTGGATAGCAACGGTTTATTTGCAGCCTTTATCACTGTTACAGACAAATCGCCCTGATGCAGTTAATCCCACTTTATCAGCAGGTATGACTTCCATTTACTGCAACAAAGAGACAATGTCTTAAAATTTATGCAGGACCAGATGTCAAGCAGCAACCATTTCATAGCATTTAAGACATTTAACTGTATAAATCGCATCAGCGAATTCTACCAGGCTGAGTATTTTGGGCACTTCATGTGTGTAAATTACCTCCCGTTTAGTACACTACAAGCACAATAAGTTTTACTACAGATTTCACAGGTTATTTAATGAACCCCAGGTAGGGTGACCATACGTCCCGATTAATCAGGATTGTCCCGTTTTTTGAGGCTCAAAAATTTGTCCAGACTTTTTTTAAAAAAAAACAAGCAATTTGTCCTGATTTTCAAAGATTATTTTCAGACATTTACAAAGTGGTTAAAATATTTTCTGAGTGTCGATTTTATAAACTATCAATTGAAACTGACATTCCGTACGTTGGTACCCCCCGATAATGTACAGCTTAAGCACTATAATCGTTGCGTACTCTTATTTTCTTTGCTTTTGCTTGCTATTGTTGTCAGCACTCAGTATCAGTTTCATGAAGTGCTAGCACGTCGTGGCGATGCCGAAACGAAATCAAAGTTTTCGGGAGAGCTTCAGAGGAAATTTCCTTGTTTCACTGCTACAGACAATGACTGTTCAGCAAAATGTAACGTGTGTAACTGTGCTGTATCCGTGTCTCATGGTGGTGCTGCAGATCTCAAGCATCATATGGAATCAGAGAAACACAGGAAGAATCTTCGATCGGCAAGTTCATGGAAAAAAATGACGCGATATTTCGTAACTTCAAATATACAGGAAGAGAAAAACGTAGCTGCAGCAGAAGGAACCCTGGCATTCCATGTTGTTAAACACAAAGCTATCGTTCTAATGACTGCAGTGTTCAACTAAACAGAAAATTTTTTCGTGATTCTAAGATTGCAGAAAATGTTTCGTGTGGAAGAATAAAGTTTGAAGCAATTATCGACAATGTTATAGCTCCGCATTCCCAAAAACCGGCGATAGCTGCTGTAAACAGTGCAAAATACTTTTCAATATCTACTGATGCTAGCAACCATGGGCATCAGAAAATTTTTCCTGTGATAGTTCAGTATTTTTCTGTAAGTGAGGGTGGACTGCAGACGAAATTGCTTGATCTTGATGAATTGCAGAACGAAAAGTCCGAAACTATTTCCAATTATCTTTCTCATGTTATACAGTCATTCAGTAACCTCTCAAAGTGTGTTGCATTTGGTGCAGACAATACTAACTGTAATTTTGGGGAGTTAATGAAGAAAGAGGGTAATAATATTTTCACACATCTGAAAGAAAAATTAGAAAACTCTAACATTGTTGGCATAGGTTGTCCAGCACATGTTGTTCATAACACACCTCAAAGTTATTGTGATGTTTTACCTGTTGACATTGCATTGTCATGAAGTTGTACAACCATTTTCATATTTTTTCTATTCGTGTTGCAGAACTCACTGAATTCTGTGAATTTGTTGGTGTCACTTTCAAAAATTTACTTTCCTTTTCCAAAGCGAGGTGGCTTTCATTGTTGCCAGACATAGAAAGGATCTTGAAAATGTATGAACCTTTGAAATCTTACTTTTTGTCACAGTCTAACTCCAAGTGCCCTGCAATGTTAAAGAGTTTTTTCAGTGATCCTATAAATGAATGTTATTTATTTTTTGTAGATTCACAAATGAGTGTTTTCCAACAATCCATTCTGAGAATTGAGAAACAGAACAAATTCATATGTGAAGTATTAGCAGTCATAAATAAAGCTTTGACAAGTCTAAATTCAAGGAAACATGAACATTTTGTACCACTAAGTATAAAAAAACTGCTCAATGATTGTGATGACCAGTCTGTTATGGAATTTCACATAACAGTATCAACGTTTTATGATGCTTAAGTAGACTATTTATACTCATGGTTAGAGGGAATAGCTGAGTTTTCTGTATTCTCATGGATGATGCTCACAGAACCACCAGAATGGTCAGTAGTTGAAAATACTTTAATGTGGCTAAATGAAAAGGGCATTCTAGTAAATGACAGCCTCTTATCTGATGAAATAGTTCATATACAGTCATTCGTAAAACAAGTGGAAACAGACAGTGAACAATGGAATCAGTTGATGGCACATGAAAAATGGTGTAGATTTCTCAGATATTGCCAGTGTAACGAACAGTTCAGAGAATAGCTTATTATAGCGCAGTACTTCTTTTCACTCCCTGCCCACAATGCAAATGTTGAAAGAGTTTTCAACTTACTATCGTCACAGTGGACAGATGAGAGGAATAGATTTACGGCGAGGAGTGTTAAGTGTATTTTACTGACCTGTTTAAACTTCAGTAAATACAGTTGCACTGACTTCTATTCATACCTATTAGGCAAACCTGAGTTGCTGAATGAAATTCCATCTTCGAAGAAATACGATTGCAGTGTGGAATCCACAGAATCATAAATTCCTTGTGTTCACTAAGAACTTTTTTTGTAGTGATTGTTACTGTATGTCTTTCTACATTCTGTGTTATAAATGTTACATTTCTTAATAAGTAAATTTCTGAAAACTTGAAATGTACTTCTTTCCATTCTTTGTTTGGTTGTGTACACACACACACACACACACACACACACACACACACACACACACACAAATATCAGTGAAGGCTATATTTGCAGAGGAAGAAGAAATGTTAGCATTAAAAGTGATATTTAACGAGAAATAAAAATTGTCCCACTTTTTGGCCATGAAAATGTATGAAAGTCCCACGTTTGTCCGAAGAAAATATGGTCACCCAAACCCCAGGTGAAACCATCTCTAGTCGACAGTTAACCTCGTAGTTCACTTACGTACTACAATGAAAGAGGCTGTAAATAACATTGCTGAAGGATTGTCAAGTGTCTGTAAACAGCCTGCATTTCTTCTTAGTAGTGCTAAACCCGCAAGGTACGCAGAACTTTTGTGAAGTTGCAGCGTAGTAGATGTACTGGCGGAAATAAAGCTGTGAGGGCTAGTCGTGAATCGTGCTTGGATAGCTCCTTCGGTAAGGGCACTGCCTACGAAAAGCAAAGTTCCAGATTCGAGTCTCAGTCACGTGCAGAGCTTTAATTTGCAGCTACGTATAAACGTAGTGCACATTCCTCCGCAGAGTGAAAAATTCTTTCACGTTCCGTAACTTAAAAGAAAACAGCATATTGGGTTCCGCACTTTGAAGTCTACTACCGCACAAAAGTAATTCTTGTTAAGTACAAGATAAAAAACCACAAAAGAAACTTCAAAGTTTTTGTGTGTATATCAGTTAGAATTTCAAACATAAAAATAAAAAGGTACATTCCAGTGTTTGTTAAATTATTCAGTTCAGCCACGACTGCACTTTTTGTCTGATCGAGCCTTGACTTGATGTACGAATTCTGTTCAAAAAGTTCCGGAACATTCGTAATTTCGCGCCAGTGGTGTGCCGGAGCGAAATGGGGTTGTATCCCTGCACGGGCCTGTGTTCAGTGCGTAACTGCCGGAAGTTTCATTGTTGTATGTCTGTTAGCTATTGTCCGGTTCTGTATTGAGTGTCTGTAGCTCGTGCTCTTGCGGTAGCGTGTTCGCTTCCCGCGCAGGGGGCCCGGGTTCGATTTCCCGGCGGGGTCAGAAATTCTTCCTGCCTCGAGATGACTGGGTGTTGTAGTGTCGTCTTCATCATCATAATTCAACCCCATTACGGTCGGAGGAAGGCAATGGCAAACTACCTCCGCTACGCCCCTGCCTAGTCGGCGGTGCAGGCCTTCCGCATCGTCGCCTACGCTCCTCGAAGTGGACCTAATCATCATCATCTGACTAGCGTGTTGCATAGTTTGCGAATTTCGAGGTGGCAGAGCGTCTGCATTAAATTTTGATTGAAATTCAGGAAAACCTTTACAGTTGTTGTTGTTGTGGTCTTCAGTCCTGAGACTGGTTTGATGCAGCTCTCCATGCTATTCCATCCTGTGCAAGCTTCTTCATCTCCCAGTACCTACTGCAACCTACATCCTTCTGAATCTGCTTAGTGTATTCATCTCTTGGTCTCCCCCTACGATTTTTACCCACCACGCTGCCCTCCAATACTAAATTGGTGATCCCTTGATGCCTCAGAACATGTCCTACCAACCGATCCCTTCTTCTGGTCAAGTTGTGCCACAAACTCCTCTTCTCCCCAATCCTATTCAGTACCTCCTCATTAGTTATGTGATCTACCCATCTAATCTTCAGCATTCTTCTGTAGCACCACATTTCGAAAGCTTCTATTCTCTTCTTGTCCAAACTATTTACCGTCCATGTTTCACTTCCATACATGGCTACACTCCATACAAATACTTTCACAAATGACTTCCTCACACTTAAATCTATACTCGATGTTAACAAATTTCTCTTCTTCAGAAACGCTTTCCTTGCCATTGCCAGTCTACATTTTATATCCTCTCTACTTCGACCATCATCAGTTATTTTGCTCCCCAAATAGCAAAACTCCTTTACTACTTTAAGTGTCTCATTTCCTAATCTAATACCCTCAACATCACCCGACTTAATTCGACTACATTCCATTATCCTCGTTTTGCCTTTGTTGATGTTCATCTTATATCCTCCCTTCAAGACACCATCCATTCCGTTCAACTGCTCTTCCAAGTCCTTTGCTGTCTCTGACAGAATTACAATGTCATCGGCGAACCTCAAAGTTTTTATTTCTTCTCCATGGATTTTAATACCTACTCCGAATTTTTCTTTTGTTTCCTTTACTGCTTGCTCAGTATACAGATTGAATAACATCGGGGAGAGGTTACAACCCTGTGTTACTCCGTTCCCAACCACTGCTTCCCTTTCATGTCCCTCGACTCTTATAACTGCCATCTGGTTTCTGTACAAGTTGTAAATAGCCTTTCGCTCCCTTTATTTTACCCCTGCCACCTTTAGAATTTGAAAGAGAGTATTCCAGTCAACATTGTCAAAAGCTTTTTCTAAGTCTACAAATGCTAGAAACGTAGGTTTGCCTCTCCTTAATCTTTCTTCTAAGATAAGTCGAAAGGTCAGTATTGCCTCACGTGTTCCAGTATTTCTACGGAATCCAAACTGATCTTCCCCGAGGTCGGCTTCTACTAGTTTTTCCATTCGTCTGTAAAGAATTCGTGTTAGTATTTTGCAGCTGTGGCTTATTAAACTGATTGTTCGGTAATTCTCACATCTGTCAACACCTGCTTTCTTTGGGATTGGAATTATTATATTCTTCTTGAAGTCTGAGGGTATTTCGCCTGTTTCATACATCTTGCTCACCAGATGGTAGAGTTTTGTCAGGACTGGCTCTCCCAAGGCCGTCAGTAGTTCCAATGGAATGTTGTCTACTCCGGGGGCCTTGTTTCGACTCAGGTCTTTCAGTGCTCTGTCAAACTCTTCACGCAGTATCGTATCTCCCATTTCATCTTCATCTACATCCTCTTCCATTTCCATAATATTGTCCTCAAGTACATCGCCCTTGTATAGACCCTCTATATACTCCTTCCACCTTTCTGCTTTCCCTTCTTTGCTTAGAACCTTTACAGTGATACACTAAATGATGCAGGAAGCCTACGGTGATGAGTGCTTAAGCCGTACTCGGTGTTATGAATGGTTCAAACGGTTTAAAAATGGTTGGATGGAAATTAAAGATGACCCTCGTTCAGGACGCCCTTCGACGTCTGCCAACGACGCTTATGCCAGGAATGCCAACGAAACTGTGAGCACCAATTAAAGACTGACTGTGCGAGAGATTGCAGAGGAATGTACCATGTCAGTTGGATCATCTCATAAAATCCTTACACAGCGTCCTGGAATGCATCGTGTTTCCGTCAGGTTCGTCTCATGGCTCACCAGAAAGACCTTCGCCTCGCAATCTGTGAAGAGCGTTTGGATCGCGCAAATGAGAACGAGATGTTCCTTAAGAGAATCATAACTGGTGAAGAGCCGTGGGTCTACGGTTATGATGCTGAGATCAATATTCGATCTTCAGAATGAGTCAGGAAAGGTTCTCCAAGACCAAGGAAAGCTCGTCAGGTCAGGTCAAATGTCAATGTGATAGTTTTCTTTGACTTTGAAGGATTAGTTCATTATGAACTCGTGCCATAGGGACAAAATGCTAATCGACGGTAGAGGTACTCAAGGTACCCTCCGCCACACACCGTCTGGTGGCTTGCGGAGTATGGATGTAGACGTAGATGTACTATCGGGACGTGTTGCGACGCCTGCGAGAAAATGTGAGAATGAGATGGCCTGAAATGTGGTGAGACAATTCATGGCCTTGCTTCACGATAACGCACTCGCACATTCATCCCTGTTGGTGCGTCACTATTGCACAAAAAACGTAATCACTGTGCTGCCTTATCCTACGTACTGTCCAGACCTCGGCCCTGTGAACTTCTTTTATTTTCAAAGTTGAAAACCCTGTTGAAAGGAAATATTTGCAGTGATAGACGAGATAAAAGAAAATTCGCAGACGGCGCTCCGTGCGATACAACAAGAAACCATGCGCAATAAATAAAATGTAAGCGTAGAAAAATTTATGAACAAAGTTCCAGAATTTTTTGAGCAGACCTCGTTCTTGCCTGAAATGAGTGCAGAATGTGTCTTTTTGTCGTAGAGAATCTACAAACACCGGAAAAAGTTTTACATCACCCAAGTTCCCAGAACTCCTGAAGACAGACGTTGACTGTGGATATTACATCACAGACACAGTCCGTTTGACTATTCAGAGATGTCACTAAACCCGCCCAAAGATGTAAACAACCATGCATGAGCAGCGCCTATTAGACGGAGGGGGTCCGACAGCCGATCAGTTCCAGTCATTCCACCAGGAAGGAGGTACACGGCTCGTGTTGTCTGTAGTTCAACCAAGCCTAGACGGTCAATACCGCGAATCGATCTCGTCTGCATTGTTCACTTTGTGCCAAGAAAGGCTCTCAATAACACAAGTGTTCAGGTGTCTCGTAATAAATCAAAGCGATGTTGTTCGGACATGAAAGAGATACGGGAACTGTCGATGACACGCCTCGGTCAGGCCGGCCAAGAGCTACTACTGCAATGGATGACCGCTATCTACGGATTATGGCTCGGAGGAACCCTGACAGCAACGCCACCATGTTGAATAATGCTTTTCGTGCAGCCACAGGACGTCGTTTTACGACTCAAACTGTGCGCAATAGGCTGCATGATGCGCGACTTCACTCCCGACGTCCATGGCGAGGTCCATCTTTGCAACCACCGTGCAGCGCCGTACAGATGGGTCCAACAACATGCTGAATGGACCGCTCAGGACTGGCATCACGTTCTCTTCACATATGTCTTCAACCAGACAATCGTCGGAGACGTGTTTGGAGGCAACCCGGTCAGGCTGAACGCCTTAGACACACTGTCCAGCGAGTGCAGCAAGGTGGAGGTTCCCTGCTGTTTTGGGGTGGCATTATGTGGAACCGACGTACGCCGCTGGTGGTCATGGAAGGTGTCGTAACGGCTGTACGATTCGTGAATGCCGCCCCCGACCGATAGTCCAACCATATCGGCAGCATATTGGTGAGGCATTCGTCTTCATGGACGACAGTTCGCGCCCCCATCGTGCACATCTTCCGAATCACTTCCTTCAGGATATCGACATCGCTCGACTAAAGTGGCCAGCATGAACACTATCGAACGTGCCTGGGATAGATTGAAAAGGACTGTTTATGGACGACGTGACCCACCAACCACTCTGAGGGATCTACGCCGAATCGTCGTTGAGGAGTGAGACAATCTGGACCAACAGTGCGTTGACGAACTTGTGGATAGCATGGCACGACTAACACGGGCATTCATCAATGCAAGAGGACGTGCTACTGGGTATTAGAGGAACCAGTGTGTACAGCAATCTGGACCACCACCTCTGAAGGTCTCGCTGTATGATGGTACAACATGCAATGTGTGGTTTTCACGCGCAGTAAAAAGGGCGGAAATGATATTTATGTGGCTCTATTCCAATTTTCTATACAGGTTCAGGAACTCTCGGAACCGAGGTGATGCAAAACTTTTTTGGGGTGTGTGTGTATAGCTTCACGTTAGTCTTAGTCTGAGAAATGGACAGCAGAGGATAAGTGCATTTACTTTGCGAACAAACAATTAACTTTTTTGGGAAACATTGCTAGTAGTTAAGACATTACCATACGCGCACAGAACAAAGAGGTGTAGGACGATGAGATTATATAGAGAGATGTAAAGTAAGGGCAACATGCAGGTGACACAAACAAGAGGGCTATGATGTTTGTGAGTGCAAACAAATGTTAGCGTCTGAAGCAGGCTTACTTGGTCTTTATGTAAGATGATGAAACTGCAAAAGTTTAAACAATAAGGATCCCAGCTGGACAATACGAATATAAAAACATTGTTTCTAATAAAGTAAAAAGTGTGTGGTCACATTAACCAGAAAATATCTTTTTGAACGTGACGGGTGTGAACAACGATTGCAGATGTAAGTGCATGTAAATATCAAGGAACACGCGATGATATTCTGTTTCTGGTCGGGTACCAGCGATCTATGAACATCATCTTATAAAACTCGACGGTCTACTGCACTAACAGCTTCTTTTTTTGTTTGTTTTTTGATATCATATTGTTCGTTGCATTTATTCGGAGCCAGTTCATTGTTGATTCTGTCACTCACTTTTTTCATGACAGAGGGCAGCTACTCTCCGACCGAACACGCTGATGAACAGTGCCAGCGAGATCTGAGTTACCGAATAATTCAGGTGGAGTTGGATAAAACGAAAATTTTCATTAGGAGTTTAATTTCGTTGAATGGTGCTATCCTTCGAAGTAGCAGTGGGAGATCATATCTTGTAGGTAAATTACACAGTGCAACACATTTTTAATTAAATTAGTGAACTTGTGCGTCGACTTGGTAGCAAATTGTCGAGTGCAGCCACATGTTACGCATCTTTACATTCCCTGGAACACTCAAAAACAACTTATCAGGCGTTTTTAGACATGTACACTACTGGCCATTAAAATTACTACACCACGAAGATGACGTGCTACAGACGCGAAATTTAACCGACAGGAAGAAGATGCTGTGATATGCAAATGATTAGCTTTTCAGAGCATTCACACAAGGCTGGCGCCGGTGGCGACACCTACAACGTGCTCACATGAGGAAAGTTTCCAACCGATTTCTCATACACAAACAGCAGTTGACCGGCGTTGCCTGGTGCAACGTTGTTGTGATGCATCGTGTAAGGAAGAGAAATGCGTACCATCACGTTTCCGACTTTGGTAAAGGTCGGATTGTAGCCTATCGCGACTGCGGTTTATTGTATCGCGACATTGCTGCTCGCGTTCGTCGAGATCCAATGACTGTTAGGAGAATATGAAATCGGTGGGTTCAGGAGGATAATACGGAACGCCGTGTTGCATCACAACGACCTTGTATCACTAGCAGTTGAGATGTCAGGCATCTTATCCTCAAGGCTGTAACGGATCGTGCAGCCACGTCTCGATCCCTGAGTCAACAGATGGAGACGTTTGCAAGACAACAACCATCTGCACAAACAGTTCGACGACGTTTGCAGCAGCATGGACTATCAACTCGGAGACAGTGGCTGCGGTTACCCTTGACGCTGCATCACAGACAGCAGCGCCTGCGAAGGTGTACTCAACGTCGAACCTGGGTGTACGAATGGCAAAACGTCATTTTTTCGGATGAATCCAGGTTCTGTTTACAGCATCATGATGGCCACATCCGTGTTTGGCGACATCGCGGTGAACGCACATTGGAAGCATGTATTCGTCATCGCCATACTGGCGTATTACCCGGCGTGTAGGTATGGGGTGCCATTGGTTACACGTCTCGGTCACCTCTTGTTCGCATTGACAGCACTTTGAACAGTGGACGTTACATTTCAGATGTGTTACGACCCGTGGCTGTACCCTTCATTCGATCCCTGCAAAACCCTACGTTTCAGCAGGATAATGCACGACCGCATGTTGCAGGTCCTGTACAGGCCTTTCCGGATACAGAAAATATTCGACTGCTGCCCTGACCATCTCATTCTCCAGATCTCTCACCAATTGAAAACGTCTGCTCAATGGTGGCCGAGCAACTGGCTCGTCACAATACGCCAGACGTGTAACCAATTGCACCCCATACCATCACGCCGGGTGATACGCCAGTATGGCGATGAAGCATACACGCTTCCAATGTGCGTTCACCGCGATGTCGCCAAACACGGATGCGACCATCATGATGCTGTAAACAGAACCTGGATTCATCCGAAAAAATGACGTTTGCCATTCGTGCACCCAGGTTCGTCGTTGAGTACAGCATCGCAGACGCTCCTGTCTGTGATGTAGCGTCAAGGGTACCGCAGCCATGGTCTCCTAGCTGATAGTCCATGCTGCTGCAAACGTCGTCGAACTGTTCGTGCAGATGGTTGTTGTCTTGCAAACGTCCCCATCTGTTGACTCAGGGATCGAGACGTTGCTGCACCATCCGTTACAGCCATGCGGATAAGATGCCAGTCACCTTGACTGCTAGTGATACGAGGCCGTTGGGATCCAGCACAGCGTTCCGTATTATGCTCCTGAACCCACCGGTTCCATATTGTGCTAACAGTCATTGGATCTCGACCAACGCGAGCAGCAATGTCGCGATACAATAAACCGCAATCGCGATAGGCTACAATCCGACGTTAATCAAAGTCGGAAATGTGATGGTACGCATTTCTCCTCCTTACACGAGGCATCACAATAACGTTTCAGCAGGCAACGCCGGTCAACTGCTGTTTGTGTATGAGAAATCGGTTGGAAACTTTCCTCACATCAGCACGTTGTAGGTGTCGCCACCGGCGCCAACCTTGTGTGAATGCTCTGATGCTCTGAAAAGCTAATCATTTGCATATCACAGCATCTTCTTCCTGTCGGTTAAATTTCGCGTCTGTAGCACATTATCTCCGTGGTGTAGCAATTTTAATGGCCGGTAGTGTAAATCCACAGGATAATCCTACCCACGTCCGAAGAAACGTGACTCGCTTTGAAATGTGTGAAGAAGAAGAGGAGGAGGAGGAGGAGGAGGTGCTGTGAGTTCACAAAGGCCATGAAACTTGAATGTCAATAAACGTTCGGCCAGGCCGCGTTCGTTGCTGATTGTCGACATTTTCCGTGTGCATGTAGTGGTGAAAGCGAATCGGCGTGAGCACCTCAAGGACGTTTCCCGGGTGCTTGGCATATCGTCTCGGTCCGGTGCACAGTTTTAATCTGCTAGGAAGTTTAAAAAAAAAAAAAGACTCTGCGATAGTTTAGTCGGGTGGTAAAAGCAGTAGCGGATGTCTTGCTGCCTGCGACAGGTCACGCAAGGGTAGGCTTCGTTAGTAGTGGGTACCATGCATGTCGATACCTTTGAGGTTGTGCGGTGTTGTTACTCGACGGCTCCCGCTGAGTGCCCGTGTTGACCTCTCGGTCAGCGTCAGCAAACCTGTAACAGTTTGGTTCATCATTGTTTTGTGTGTGATGGGTCATGTATCAGGTGCACAGTGTAGTGTGATGTTGGCGATTTGTTTGTGAATCAGTGGGCGAGCTCGTCGGTTTCCCTGCTGTAGCCTGTTGGTCGGCTCTAATAGCAGCTGGTATATACAGCCAACGTTGCTGATATGCAGGGGCTTGCCGACGTTTGTCGCTTGTTGGTGTATGTTAGCTTGTTATTGGTTGTTATGCCCTAGCTAGTAGTATCTTTCGCCGCTTATGCGAAGAGAACTCGAGGAAGCGCTGATATACAGGGTGTTACACAAAGGTACGGCCAAAGTTTCAGGAAATATTCCTCACACACAAATAAAGAAAAGATATTACGTGGACATGTGTCCGGAAACGCTTAATTTCCATTTTAGAGCTCATCTTAGTTTCGTCAGTGTGTACTGCACTTCCTCGATTCACCGCCAGTTGGCCCAATAGAAAAAAGGTGATGTTGACTTCGGTGCTTGTGTTGACATGCGACTAATTGCTCTACAGTACTAGCATCAAACACATCAGTACGTAGCATCAACAGGTTAGTGTTCACCACGAACGTGGTTTTGCAGTCAGTGCAATGTTTAGAAATGCGGAGTAGGCAGATGCCCATTTGATGTATGGATTAGCACTGGGCAATAGCCGTGGCGCGGTACGTTTGTATCGAGGCAGATTGCCAGAACGAAGGTGTCCCGACAGGAAGACGTTCCAAGCAATTGATCGGCGTCTTAGGGAGCACGGAACATTCCAGCCTATGACTCGCGACTGGGGAAGACCTAGAACGACGAGGACACCTGCAATGGACGAGGCAATTCTTCGTGCAGTTGACGATAACCCTAATGTCAGCGTCAGAGAAGTTGTTGCTGTACGAGGTAACGTTGACCACGTCACTGTATGGAGAGTGCTACGGGAGAACCAGTTGTTTCCGTACCATGTACAGCGCGTGCAGGCACTATCAGCAGCTGACTGGCCTCCACGGGTACACTTCTGCGAATGGTTCATCCAACAATTCAGTGCAAATGTTCTCTTTACGGATGAGGCTTCATTCCAACGTGATCAAATTGTAAATTTTCACAATCAACATGTGGTGGCTGACGAGAATCCGCACGCAGTTGTGCAATCACGACATCAACACAGATTTTCTGTGAACGTTTGGGCAGGCATTGTTGGTGATGTCTTGATTGGGTCCCATGTTCTTCCACCTACGCCCAATGGAGCACGTTATCATGATTTCATACGGAATACTCTACCAGTGCTGCTAGAACATGTGCCTTTACAAGTACGACACAACATGTGGTTCATGCACGATGGAGCTCCCGCACATTTCAGTCGAAGTGTTCGTACGCTTCTCAACAACAGATTCGGTGACCGATGGATTGGTAGAGGCGGACCAATTCCATGGCCTCCACGCTCTCCTGTTCTCAACCCTCTTGACTTTCATTTATGGGGGCATTTGAAAGCTCTTGTCTACGTAACCCCGGTACCAAATGTAGAGACTCTTCGTGCTCGTATTGTGGACGGCTGTGATACAATACGCCATTCTCCAGGGCTGCATCAGCGCATCAGGGATTCCATACGACGGAGGGTGGATGCGTGTATCCTCGCTACGGAGGACATTTTGAACACTTCCTGTAACAAAGTGTTTGAAGTCACGCTGGTACGTTCTGTGGCTGTGTGTTTCCATTCCATGATTATTGTGATTTGAAGAGAAGTAAAAAAATGAGCTCTAACATGGAAAGTAAGCGTTTCCCGACACATGTCCACATAACATATTTTCTTTCTTTGTGTGTGAGGTATGTTTCCTGAAAGTTTGGCCATATCTTTTTGTAACACCCTGTATAGGCAGTACAGAGGGCACCACTGTCCATCACGTGGCGTCGGCTGTGAGACTCTCTGGTAATTCTAACATTCTCGATTGAAAGTAATCGATCGTCGCGTTCCCGGTGCAACGCTGACATCCAAATTTTATCCAGTTTAACACCTTCTTCCCTCCTGTTAATATTATTACAATGTTATCAATCTCGATAGCCTCTCTCTACATACGCGCGTAATAATGCGAGGTTTTAGTTATGATGCTCGTCTCGCTGACTTTTATTTCATGATTACCTTCCTGGTAAACACGTTCTGCTACGGCCGATTTATCCGTGTAACCCAGGCGGCAGTTCCTCTTATGTCCAACAAGACGGGTGTTCAAACTTCTCTTTGTGGTACCGATATAAACTTGTCCACAATAACGAGGACCTTTATATGAAGGGCTTATTTCAATAGTGGTGCAAGTCCATTACCTCCACTTTTCTGCCTATAATGCTTCTACAATTAATGATCCAAAGAAACAGAAAGAAAGGTTCATCTCTAGCAAGAAGCCATATGCTTGAATATTTCTGGTTTCTCAACTGCAAATTTTTCAGCACTCATTTTACTTTAGGACTCTGTACCTCACAATGAACAAAAATGGATTTGTACCACTATTGAAATAAGCTCTTCATATACATCCATGGTATAGCAAAAGGATGTCGCGCATCTTTTGCCGATCTTAAAATGGTTCAAATGGCTCTGAGCACTATGGGACTCAACTGCTGTGGTCATAAGTCCCCTAGAACTTAGAACTACTTAAACCTAACTAACCTAAGGACAGCACACAACACCCAGCCATCACGAGGTAGAGAAAATCCCTGACCCCGCCGGGAATCGAACCCGGGAACCCGGGCGTGGGAAGCGAGAACGCTACCGCACGACCACGAGATGCGGGCTGCCGATCTTAAATATGTTTTTATTTTCCTGGTGGGTCTGAAAATATTTTCCATCCCATACTTGCTTAACACTTTCCCAATGCGATCTGAGACCTTACTAATGAACGGAAGAAAAACCTCGCCGTTGGGCAAGGAGATAGATCGAGCACTTCACTCTAGGCAGACAATCAGGAGCAACGTCGGACGACAGCCCCCGTCCCCAGCTAGGCAGGAGGTGAGAAAACTTGTATTTCATGGTCGAGCGGCTGCTCATAAGCCACACATCACACCGGTAAATGCTAAACGACGCCTAGTTTGGTGTAAGGAGCGCGAACATTGGACGACTGCAAAGTGGAAAAACGTTGTGTGGAGTGACGAATCACGGTACACAATGTGGTGATCCGATGGCAGGGCATGGGTATTGCGAATGCCTGGTTAACGTTATCTTACAGCGTATGTAGTGCCAACAGTAAAATTCGGAGGCGATGGTGTTATGGTGTTTTCGTGTTTTTCATGGAGGGGGCTTGCACACCTTGTTGTTTAGCGTGGCACTATCACAGCACAGGCCTACATTGATGTTTTAAGGGCCTTATTGCTTCCCATTGTTGAAGAGCAATTCGGGGATGACGATTGCATCTTTCAAAACGATCGAGCACTTGTTCATAATGCATGGCCTGTGGCGGAGAGGTTGCACCATAATAACATCCCTGTTAAGGACTGGCCTGCATGGAGTCCTGAGCTGAATCCTATACAACGCCTTTTGGATATTTTGGAACGCTGACTTCGTGCCAGCCTTACCGACCGACATCGATACCTCTGTTCAGTGCTGCACTCCGTGAAGAATGGGCTGCCATTCCCCAAGAAACCTTCCAGCGCCTGATTGAACGTATGCCTGCGAGAGTGGAAGCTATCATCAAGGCTAAGGGTGGACTAGCACCATATTAAATCCCAGCATTACCGATGGAGGGCGCCACGAACTTGTAAGTCATTTTCAGCCAGGTGTCCGGATACTTTTGATCACATAGTGTACATGTGTCACAACCAAAGGGCGACATGGAATATAACCAATGTCCTTCAGAATAACGACTCCACTACAACTCAAGTAATACAGTGGATGTTCCTACCCAGGTCGCTGGTCTTGACACTTCCATAGAACTCGTAGAACTGGACTGCAGCGGCATGCACCTTTCTTCTTATGAGGAAGGCTCTTCTGTCTTCCTCGGTGTCGTACAGTATGAGCTGTGAAGCTATTCCTGTGGACAAAGCTTAAGAATTAGGTTTAGGACATACATACATTTAAGAGTGGCTCCTTTGACAAACAGTTATTGGTGCCATGCTATACTCTTCGTGGGTTTAGGTATTTCAGCTGTCTCTTGACTTCTTCAGTGGTTATTTCTTGTATCTGGTCTTCCTCTTCTTGTGCGTTCAGGAACAGGGGGAGGCGGCTGTTCACCGTTTCGATATGCTCTGGGTCGTTGGGGTCTTCTATTGGTGTAAAGTTCTGTTCAAATAGGTCTGCAAGCGCGTTCGTTTTGCTGTTGGGCTCACATACCACTATGAGTGGGGGTATTCTTTGATAGTGGCGTACGAGGTTCCTAGTGGTGTTCCAGGCAGTCCCGTCTTCGATTCTAAGTGCGGATATTCTGGCGGACCACGTTTGTATTCTGTGCGCCTCCACTGTTGCCTTTATTTCTCGTTGTAGCCTGTTCACTTGCCTCTTGGTTGCTGGGTTTCTTGTTCTAGTCCATTCTCGGAAGAGTCTGTTTCTATCTGCTATTGCTGTCCTTATTTGTGGGGGATGTGGTGTGGTGTGGTGCCCTGTTCCTCTTCCCTCCTTGCTGGCGTGGCTGCTACGGCTGCGTCTATGGCTCTCTCTGTCATGTATCGGATGGTTTCCTCTGCTCCAACGACGTCCGGATCGGATGGTGTGGCGAGGCCTTCGGCTAGCTGTTGCTTGTAGCTCTGCCACCTGATGCCTCGGAGGTCGAGTCCGTCTTTAGGCGAGGCGAGTCCTTCCAGGGCGATGAGGTAGACTGGTTTGTGGTCCGAGGCCAGCGCGTTGCGTGTGCTGGCGTGGATGACTAGGGGAAGTCCTTTGACCATGGCCACATCCAGTATGTCCATGTTGTAGTTCTTCGGGTAATATGTTGGACTGTTGGGTCCTATTACTGGACTGCAGCCAGGCGGCGCGGCGCTTACGTCCTCTTCATGTAGAGGGCGCTGCGGTCGCGTTGTCGTCCTGGAGAAGGGTCGGTCAGCGTGCAATTGGCTGACGTCTCACACGCCTCCCTGGTCCAACATTCCTCGGGAGAGTGTTTTAGCGTTCAGTCGACAGTGGCGATAACACCAAAGGCTCCACCGGCAGAGGCTTTCAGTTCGACCAGGAAATTGCTGCTTTCATTTTTTTCCTAGAGATTTTGTTGTTTTTTGTTGGAAGCCAGTTTAAGCCACTGATGAGCTGAGACAGCCAAACGAGATCCCTTTCTTTGTTGCTTTTGGAATACAGTAACGCTCATCGTCATCTTTGTGTTTTTATTGTGTGGCGTGCACAGTCCATGTTCGATACCCCCACTGAAATGTACAGAATTTCTTTCTCAAAACACCATTCACATTTGGTGACATCAAATATACTTTAAATTTGATTGTTTTTGGGGAAATTTAATAGTGTTTGATGGTTCCTTGAATTATGATTACGGTAGTTTTCTTATCATTGCATTATTCTATGTTACTATAAAGTTCTATAATAAATGTGTAACTAGGGCCTCCCATCGGGTAGACCATTCGCAAGGTGCAAGTCTTTCGATTGGAAGCCACTTCGGCGACTTGCGAGTCGATGGGAATGAAATCTCCGACCCAGCCGGGAATAGAACCCGGGCCCTTAGGGTTGACTTTCTCTCGCCCTGACCACTCAGCTACCGTGGGCGGACACTTCTATAAGATATCGTGAATACCATGAATAATTTTCAAATTTGAATTGAAATAATTTTTTTAAAAAAAGACGATGACATTTCCTTCAACGGATTGACTGTTTCAACGAAATTATCAACAATACAATCTACACTAATGGCCATTAAAATTGCTACACCATGCAGACTACGTGCTACAGGCGCGAAATTTAACCGACAGGAAGAAGATGCTGTGATATGCACATGATTAGCTTTTCAGAGTATTCACACAATGTTGGCGCCGGTGGCGACACCTACAACGTGCTCACATGAGGAAAGCTTCCAACCGATTTCTCATACTCAAACAGCAGTTGACCTGCGTTGCCTGCTGAAACGTTGTTCTGATGCCTCGTGTAAGGAGGAGAAATGCGTACCATCATGTTTCCGACTTTGATAAAGGTCGGATTGTAGCCTATCGCGATTGCGGTTTATCGTAACGCGACATCGCTACTCGCGTTGATCGAGATCCAATGACTGTTAGCACAATATGGAACCGATGGGTTCAGGAGCATAATACGGAACGCTGTGCTGGATCGCAACGGCCTCGTATCACTAGCAGTCGAGGTGACTGGCATCTTATCCGCATGGCTGTAACGGATGGTGCAGCAACGTCTCGATCCCTGAGTCAACAGATGGGGACGTTTGCAAGACAACAACCATCTGCACGAACAGTTCGACGACGTTTGCAGCAGCATGGACTATCAGCTAGGAGACCATGGCTGCGGTACCCTTGACGCTACATCACAGACAGGAGCGTCTGCGATGCTGTACTCAACGACGAACCTGGGTGCACGAATGGCAAAACGGCATTTTTTCGGATGAATCCAGGCTCTGTTTACAGCCAAATGATGGTCGCATCCGTGTTTGGCGACATCGCGGTGAACGCACATTGGAAGCGTGTATGCTTCATCGCCATACTGGCGTATCACCCGGCGTGATGGTATGGGGTGCCATTGGTTACACGTCTCGGTCACCTCTTGTTCGCATTGACGGCAGTTTCAACAGTGGACGTTACATTTCATATGTGTCAAGACTCGTGGCTCTACCCTTCATTCGATCCCTGCAAAACCCTACATTTCAGCAGGATCGTGCACGACTGCATGTTGTAGGCCCTGTACTGGCCTTTCTGGATACAGAAAATGTTCGACTGCTGCCCTGGCCAGCACATTCTCCAGATCTCTCACCAATTGAAAACGTCTGATCAATGGTGACCGAGCAACTGGCTCGTCACAATACGCCAGTGACTACTCTTGATGAACTGTGGTATCGTGTTGAAGCTGCATGGGCAGCTGTACCTGTACACGCCCCAAGCTATGTTTGACTAAATGCCCAGGTGTATCAAGGTCTTTATTACGGCCAGAGGTGGTTATTCTGGGTACTGATTTCTCAGGATCTGTGCACCCAAATTGCGTGAAAATGTAATCACATGTCAGTTCTAGTATAATATATTTGTCGATTGCATACCCGTTTATCATCTGCATTTCTTCTTGGTGTGGCAATTTTTAATGGCCAGTAGTGTAACAATAAATTTATGTGTAGTAACTTCCTTCGTGTCTTTTTGGGCATTGGTGAAGAAGAGACGGTTGGAGAACGGGGCATTTAAAGATGTTTTCAGTGTTTCAGTGTCGTCTGTGCCAGCTTGCAGTGAGAATCGCGATGCACAGCGTCAAGCAGGCAGCCTGCGTTTCGAGATAATCCCTCCGACAGCGTTAGCGGCCTGTAATCCGAGCTTTGTCTACCGGCAGATTCTTCCAACGCACCGCCAGCAGTTTTCTTCGAAGGCCTCAACGGCTGCCCACACCTTTGACGAAAGGGGTCGCCACGCGATTCTGTATTACAACAGCGAAAAACCGTACTGTCAACTAAGTAAACGCCGGTGCTCATTTATTCAAACTCATGACACATACAACACACGACACGGAAACATGATACACACAGAATATATAAAATTTCGAGATATTTCATTCTGTCATTGGCCAAATGAGGCAACCAACTTTCTTTATGTTTCTATATCAATACTGTCAACAATTCTTATACATTTTGCCTTCTGCTCTTTTAATGCGTCATCATAGACATTATAATGTCAGTGAGTACTTTATTCAGTTTTATAAATGCTTGTTAAATATTAATGTGATGTCCGCCTGCTTAGCTGGGTGGTAACGTGCTCGTCTCCCATGCAAGCAGCGCCGGGTTCGATTCCCGGCCAGGTTGGAGACATACGTCATCATAGACATTATAATGTCAGTGAGTACTTTATTCAGTTTTATAAATGCTTGTTAAATATTAATGTGATGTCCGCCTGCTTAGCTGGGTGGTAACGTGCTCGTCTCCCATGCAAGCAGCGCCGGGTTCGATTCCCGGCCAGGTTGGAGACATACGTCATCATAGACATTATAATGTCAGTGAGTACTTTATTCAGTTTTATAAATGCTTGTTAAATATTAATGTGATGTCCGCCTGCTTAGCTGGGTGGTAACGTGCTCGTCTCCCATACAAGCAGCGCCGGGTTCGATTCCCGGCCAGGTTGGAGACAAACGTCATCATAGACATTATAATGTCAGTGAGTACTTTATTCAGTTTTATAAATGCTTGTTAAATATTAATGTGATGTCCGCCTGCTTAGCTGGGTAGTAACGTGCTCGTCTCCCATACAAGCAGCGCCGGGTTCGATTCCCGGCCAGGTTGGAGACATACGTCATCATAGACATTATAATGTCAGTGAGTACTTTATTCAGTTTTATAAATGCTTGTTAAATATTAATGTGATGTCCGCCTGCTTAGCTGGGTGGCAACGTGCTCGTCTCCCATACAAGCAGCGCCGGGTTCGATTCCCGGCCAGGTTGGAGACAAACGTCATCATAGACATTATAATGTCAGTGAGTACTTTATTCAGTTTTATAAATGCTTGTTAAATATTAATGTGATGTCCGCCTGCTTAGCTGGGTGGTAACGTGCTCGTCTCCCATACAAGCAGCGCCGGGTTCGATTCCCGGCCAGGTTGGAGACATACGTCATCATAGACATTATAATGTCAGTGAGTACTTTATTCAGTTTTATAAATGCTTGTTAAATATTAATGTGATGTCCGCCTGCTTAGCTGGGTGGTAACGTGCTCGTCTCCCATACAAGCAGCGCCGGGTTCGATTCCCGGCCAGGTTGGAGACAAACGTCATCATAGACATTATAATGTCAGTGAGTACTTTATTCAGTTTTATAAATGCTTGTTAAATATTAATGTGTTGTCCGCCTGCTTAGCTGGGTGGTAACGTGCTCGTCTCCCATGCAAGCAGCGCCGGATTCGATTCCCGGTCAGGTTGGAGACATACGTCATCATAGACATTATAATGTCAATGAGTACTTTATTCAGTTTTATAAATGCTTGTTAAATATTAATGTGTTGTCCGCCTGCTTAGCTGGGTGGTAACGTGCTCGTCTCCCATGCAAGCAGCGCCGGGTTCGATTCCCGGCCAGGTTGGAGACAAACGTCATCATAGACATTATAATGTCAGTGAGTACTTTTTTCAGTTTTATAAATGCTTGTTAAATATTAATGTGATGTCCGCCTGCTTAGCTGGGTGGTAACGTGCTCGTCTCCCATGCAAGCAGCGCCGGGTTCGATTCCCGGCCAGGTTGGAGACATACGTCATCATAGACATTATAATGTCAGTGAGTACTTTATTCAGTTTTATAAATGCTTGTTAAATATTAATGTGATGTCCGCCTGCTTAGCTGGGTGGTAACGTGCTCGTCTCCCATGCAAGCAGCGCCGGGTTCGATTCCCGGCCAGGTTGGAGACATACGTCATCATAGACATTATAATGTCAGTGAGTACTTTTTTCAGTTTTATAAATGCTTGTTAAATATTAATGTGATGTCCGCCTGCTTAGCTGGGTGGTAACGTGCTCGTCTCCCATGCAAGCAGCGCCGGGCTCGATTCCCGGCCAGGTTGGAGACATACGTCATCATAGACATTATAATGTCAGTGAGTACTTTATTCAGTTTTATAAATGCTTGTTAAATATTAATGTGATGTCCGCCTGCTTAGCTGGGTGGTAACGTGCTCGTCTCCCATGCAAGCAGCGCCGGGTTCGATTCCCGGCCAGGTTGGAGACATACGTCATCATAGACATTATAATGTCAGTGAGTACTTTTTTCAGTTTTATAAATGCTTGTTAAATATTAATGTGATGTCCGCCTGCTTAGCTGGGTGGTAACGTGCTCGTCTCCCATGCAAGCAGCGCCGGGCTCGATTCCCGGCCAGGTTGGAGACATACGTCATCATAGACATTATAATGTCAGTGAGTACTTTATTCAGTTTTATAAATGCTTGTTAAATATTAATGTGATGTCCGCCTGCTTAGCTGGGTGGTAACGTGCTCGTCTCCCATGCAAGCAGCGCCGGGTTCGATTCCCGGCCAGGTTGGAGACATACGTCATCATAGACATTATAATGTCAGTGAGTACTTTTTTCAGTTTTATAAATGCTTGTTAAATATTAATGTGATGTCCGCCTGCTTAGCTGGGTGGTAACGTGCTCGTCTCCCATGCAAGCAGCGCCGGGCTCGATTCCCGGCCAGGTTGGAGACATACGTCATCATAGACATTATAATGTCAGTGAGTACTTTTTTCAGTTTTATAAATGCTTGTTAAATATTAATGTGATGTCCGCCTGCTTAGCTGGGTGGTAACGTGCTCGTCTCCCATGCAAGCAGCGCCGGGCTCGATTCCCGGCCAGGTTGGAGACATACGTCATCATAGACATTATAATGTCAGTGAGTACTTTATTCAGTTTTATAAATGCTTGTTAAATATTAATGTGATGTCCGCCTGCTTAGCTGGGTGGTAACGTGCTCGTCTCCCATGCAAGCAGCGCCGGGTTCGATTCCCGGCCAGGTTGGAGACATACGTCATCATAGACATTATAATGTCAGTGAGTACTTTTTTCAGTTTTATAAATGCTTGTTAAATATTAATGTGATGTCCGCCTGCTTAGCTGGGTGGTAACGTGCTCGTCTCCCATGCAAGCAGCGCCGGGCTCGATTCCCGGCCAGGTTGGAGACATACGTCATCATAGACATTATAATGTCAGTGAGTACTTTATTCAGTTTTATAAATGCTTGTTAAATATTAATGTGATGTCCGCCTGCTTAGCTGGGTGGTAACGTGCTCGTCTCCCATGCAAGCAGCGCCGGGTTCGATTCCCGGCCAGGTTGGAGACATACGTCATCATAGACATTATAATGTCAGTGAGTACATTATTCAGTTTTATAAATGCTTGTTAAATATTAATGTGATGTCCGCCTGCTTAGCTGGGTGGTAACGTGCTCGTCTCCCATGCAAGCAGGCCCGGGTTCGATTCCCGGCCGGGCTGGAGACTTTCTCCGCTAGTGGAC